>NC_136001.1:14407500-14687500 GCF_048128805.1 Centroberyx gerrardi
GTGTGTGTGTGTGTGTGTCTATGAGTTGTGGGGTCAAATGAAAGGAGGGGAAGCAGGAAAACAGGAGTCTTAATCGCAGTCGTGCGTCCAAAAATTTGACACCCTAAAAAAAAAAAATAGAATAATTTCACATGTAAATCAAATGTAACAAAATGTATTATCCTTCATTTTTCTCGGGGTTCCCAACAGGAAAAGTAAAAGTAAAAGTGAATCTAGGGAAGGAGAAGAAAATAGAATAGAATAGAATAGAATACCAATCATTTCCCTTAATATTCATTACATAATACCAGCAGACACAGGTCACAGTTGGAGCGAATTTGTTAGAAAAAAAAGAAAGAAGTGAAAATCAAGACAAAAAAAAAAAGTCAGTAGGAATGTTCTCATTTCAGGACGGTATGTCTCATGATCACAATCAGACTCTACTGCATGCTGGTGGTAATAAGCTAAGAGTCGGGGCTGGTGGTTCCCTAAATGGAGAAGCGGTACGTTCTAAGGAGCCTGCGTCCACGGGGGTTAGGCTACGTTTCGCATTTGGGTCTCAATGGGTGAAAAAGCTTAAGAACGCGCTGATATTCCCTCCCTCGGTTCGTAGTTGGAGGCTCTCGGCCCGTTCGGAGAGGAGCAGCAGATGAGAGGACTCTGACAGAGGCAGGAAACAGAGCGGTTCATTGAGTTCATGGAGAAATGGAGAGCTTTGTACTGACACAAGGCTTGGCTGTCACTACATCGGGCCTATCGCTTCACTATGGTCTGCAGTTGGTCGCATAGAATGCTATTAGGCACAAATAACCCATTATGAGCCATAGGGTGCTACCAACATTAAGAAAAAAAAAAACAATTTACCGTATACTCTTTTAAAAACACACTCCACTCCTCTCACATTCAAAGAAATCAGGTATTTGTATTAAAGAGACGAAGTCTGGCGTAATTTTGTAGGCTGTAAAGTTAGCAATTGTGCCATTTGGTGTGGAGTCCAAAATCCCTATGGAAAATATGAATGGGCTACACAGAGGCTCACTAGCTATACTACGTTTTGTTCCATGAAATAAAATACATCAACTAACATCACCTTTGTGAATTTTCATCCTTCAATTACTTTTTATATCGATTGTTGGAAGCAAAATGCTAATCGTTTGGGAGAAGACTACAACAGTCAGCTAGCTAGTCAGCTAGTCGGTTTGACAGGATGAGCTAAATAAGATAAACAATAACAACTATAATACCTGTTCAACGCAACACTATGAAAATCTTAATCATTTGAATGTACAATACAGTCAGGAGATCGAGCTCTAGCAACAAAAAACTTGTAAACGAGAGGTAAAGGAAGTCGCTTATCAACGCTACTGTAGTCCGCTTCCCGCAGTGATTAGCATTTTGTTAGCAAAAAGTGATATTAAAAGTAACTAAAAGATCAAAATTCACAAAAGTGGTGCTGGTGGATGTATTTTAACCCATAATTTAACTCATGGATATCTGTTCAACACAGCCCTTATTTTTGGCATTTTTTGAAAAGCCCATTCATTTTTTCCATAGGGTTTTTGGACTACACACCAAATGGCGGAGATGCTAGTGTATGGCAGACAAAATGATGCAAAATGACGACTTCCACTCATGGCCTCTAGTTTGTCAAACTCGTCTCACATTATGGATGGGATGGCTGAGATGGAGGCGAGTCATGGATGGGATGAGGTCAGACTGGAGGGCCAGTAGTAGGGTAGTGTTGTTTGTCTGTTTGTTGCAAAACATCACATTTTTTTCTTACCACAATACAAAGTTGTCTAACAAGAGCTACACTGTTTACTACAGACACCTTTAACTATCGTAACCATTCAGTTCGTTCCAGTAATTGCCCATAAGAATCTGTTACAAATTGGTGTTTTTAAAGACACTCTTATCTAAGGTCCAGTATCAACATGTTGTGCTGCTGTTCTGTAAATCCAGAGCTCTGGCTGTAACTTCTTATTCACATGTGAAGTAGGACCATACAGTACCATTCTACTATTATTATTCAATTTGTCCCAACTAGGTCAGGAGGGTGATTTTGACCAAAAAGGCAGCTATTAACTTCCTCCAAACTTGATTTAGCTCCTAAAAAAAATCCAATATATGTTATTACTTTGATCTTGCATAGCTCAGTATAGATTTGTGTGCAAGAACTGAGAGCTTTGACTGTACTCTTTGAATTACATCCTACAGCCACTCAATTTGAAATGAGAAGTCATGTTTGTTACGTTTATTATGCATTAGTCAATAAATCAAAAAGTGGCGGCGAGCAATCGCAGTGTGCACAGTGTTCTTCATTTACATTACTCTACTGACAGTGACTACAAACCTGGGGTCATGTGAATGACAATAGCAGTGTGACCTTGTGGAGAGGTAAACAGAGCTCATTTAGGACTAAAAGCTCAAACAAACATTTTCTGAGTCTACAAAGTCAGCTTCCCATACATTATCAATGGAGCAGATCCAGAAACTGTCTTTTTAGTGTCAGGTGAAAGTTGGTCATATTTGCAAATGTTGACTGAAGTGTCCAAGATCGCACGACTAACACATATGAACTTAAGCAAGGATATCCCTTTAAAACATTCTTGGGGATGATCACCTCTCTATTTGAGTGAACAAAAGTTTAATTTATACTCTCTGTGTGATGCCTGTTGTTATTGTTATATACGGCACATAGAGCACACAGGGATTTTTAACGCCAAGAGTGTGCATGTAACTTAAAACTGACCAGTCAGATTATCTATTTCTGTGAGACAAACACTCATGTCTGCACTGTATCTGTGAGACTGAAGCACAGTTAACGTGTGCAGCTTTGCATCACCTACGCAGAGCAACTCTGCGATCAACAATGCCATAATTTGGGACATGTAATTAGGAAATGTATTTGGGTTATCAGTCCAACAATCTACCAGCAGCTCAGTTTGATGTTGAACACTTGACTGATTGAAAATGAAAAAACAAACAAAAAACTTCAAGAACAAGAGAAGAAAGAGATTTCCAAAACTTCCAAAGCCAAAACTTTCCAAAGCCCTGTATCCCTGTATATGCAGCAGTGCAATCAACTGGAAGAGATATCAACCACTTAAAAAACTGGTACAACTGCATACACTCATCACCTGTCAAGTGGATTCAGAAAAGTTACAAAAACCATGACCAATCAACTGCACAAATGTGGAGCTGGGAGCAGGAAGGCCCGGGACAGCAGGGAATAGTAGCAAATTGGTCTGCAAGGAATAAAAAGGCCTAAGTAAATAATCCTAGTAACATTTTTTTGCTTCCAGCCATGGTTTATTTTATCAACATTTTCCTTGACAGAACATTTTAGAGGAGAAAAAGATACCGGGCTCCTCCTTTGTGAATAATAATAATAATAATAACGATATGGAATATTGATAGGGATAAGGAGAGAAGATCGAAGAGAAATCGAGAAAAGACTAGGCAGATTCAACCCAGGCCTCGTTCTCTTTCTTCCTCTCCCTCCCCTGCTAAAAGGCAGAGTCAACCAGTCCAACTGGTTTCCAGTAGGCCCTAAGGCCAGGCGAGGGGAGCGGGCAGAGGAGGAGGAGGAGGTGGAGGTGTTGGAGGAGAGGCCAGGCCTATCAGATCGGTTTCTATTCTATTCTCTTCCCAAACAATCAACCACCCATTCATCTAATAAACAGAAGTAGAAGTTAACGTAGGAGTTGACTGAACTTTCTGCTTCAGGGAAATAACATTTCATTAGAAGTTGCTTTAGGTAACCAACCAGCAACATACCAGCAATGTACCACTATTATTACTGATAGTATATACCTATTCCACCTCACCCCCCATATAAAAAAAGAGCAAACTCAATAGAAAGTATCAAGTGAAAATCTGTGCGAGTGCTTGCCTTTCCCTTCTATCAACACACTGTAGGTCTTTGGTAGAAGTCTAGTGACTGACAGCCTGAGGGAAGGGTCAGCTTGAGATAGGCCCGCATAACAAATTTGCCATGACGTAACAAGAGACAATATCAGGAGACTGCCTTTTGCTTACACACAAATACACACACTCTTCACTGGAAACTCACTCCTAAAGAAAAGCCTACACTGTGAGAACAGCCACTTGAAACGTTGAGCTGTAAAAACCCGAAGCAGACAAAGCATTTATCTTCCTCCATGTAACTTCTAACATATTTGAAGTAATTAAAAGGGATATTTCAGAAATATTTGCATTACATCTAATCCAGCAGTCAATCAAATGCATGACGTGTCATTCATAGACTGTGCATAAGTAATGGTTATGTTTTATTTTGTTAAAAGTTTACTTCTGAAGGCTACTCTGAACACATTCCCCAGGGTTTTATGGGCAGTTTGAGTTTCTCTTCAAATTGTCCTGTTCTCCTATAAGACAGTACCCTGGTTTTCACTGTAACATGTCTATAGCAGGGTTTTGGTGGCATTCACGGTTCGAATTACGGGGGGGATTGGGGGGGTCTGACCCCCCTAATTAAGACTTGGACCCCCCCAAAAGAGGTAAAAACAACAGGTCGGGGGGGTCGAAATATTTATATATCCTTCTTACTTGTAATCGTAAATATTACAATATATTTCCCATATTCATGCCTAGAAGAATCTTGTAATACGATTTCAGACACCCCTAAAGTGGACCATACCATTTCTTAACCTTGACGTTAGTTGAACGTCTCGTCTGCCTGCCTCACTCAAACAAGGCTTTAAAGTCTATGCTCGCGTGCGTCGCACAAGCCAATGGAGACGCCAGGGCTGCCAACTCTCACGCATTGACCGTGAGACTCACGCAATTGACACTTGCACACGCTCTCACGCCACAAGTCCATTTTCTCACGCAGTGAAAAACAAATTCATCACTGATAACGTCGCGGCGCGAAAAGAGACACTGACAGCGCACGGACAGACGAGACAGAGCAGCACCGTGCAGCAGAGAGTTATTCAGACCATCGGGGGAAAGCGAGAAGAAATATACACAAATCTATTATATTGTAGGCCTAATTTATTCCCATGCATGCTGTTAAGAGTAATCTCAGTCAGCGGCTCTTCTGCGTCTCTCCCTCTCCTCTCGCGCCGTGCACACGCAGGCAGGAGTGAGAGTGAGTTACTATGGTTACGGGACGCTCTGTGTCTGTCGCTCTGAAACTTTCTCGCGATTCCATAATAGGTTTTTAGGTTAGTATGCCTATGCAAAGTCATGAATGTAAGCACCTCAATGCTGAAATCTAGTAATATAACATAATTTTACATTTTTGGTTAACATTATACAGGGTTGCTGTTTCTTGACTTAATCCAAGAGGTTAGGTGGTGTAGAAATGCAGGAAATTTGTTTTAAATTACTATTTTTTTTGGGGGGGAGGACCCCCAGACCCCCCTGCCAATTATGTAGAGAATACTTTGTTGGTGACCCCTGACTACAAAAGTTGTTGTGTGGTACGTGCCCCATGAGCTGGTGTAATGGATTTGATTTATCATCATCTACAGACTGCAGACATTACGTTAAACAAGCAAGACGCTGTAAGGATTGTAAGACTTCAGTTTACTGAAGCATGCGTCTGCGCTGTACTGGGTTCCCTTTACGCCCTGGAGAAAAAGTTGACCCCCCCGATTGTCATTGTATAATTCGCACTCTGGTGGCATTACTATTTTAGATGAGCGACCAGGGTGAATCCTCACCTCTATAGGCCAAATAATGGCACAACATATGCCATTTGGTGAATGATTTCATCCAAGACGCCTTACAGCACCAGGAGTGCAACTGTATTTTTCCTGCATGGGCGGACCCAGTGGGAATGAAACCCTTAACCCTGGAAGTGTTATTGCCTTGCTCTACTCACCAAACTATACAAGACCTCCATGAGAAGTGAATCACATAACTTTTACCTTTTGAAGGGAAATTGAATGTCATGATTAAAGAGAGCCCAGGCCTTAGCTCAGTGTTTTTCAAAAACTAGATCAGGACCCAAAGGCTGTTCGCAGGAAGAATAACGCAGGTCTACAAATTATTGTGAAGAAACCAGATTCTGTCTAGATTACGTTGCCAAAGCCTTGCCAAATCCCAAATCTAAACCCTGTAATCTATTAGGTTAGCAGCCTAAAACCAGGGCCAACTTTGCTTGATTAGCCTTCAAATAATATGCAACATCAGTGTTGCACACCAAATAATTATTTTGAAGATGGAAGCCCAAAAAAACCCATTAAAACCAATTGCTGGTCCAGTAGTGGAAGCGCTGCGGGCTCGCAGTGACTTCCTGACAGCTCGGCGTGCCCCGGGAGCAGACAGCAGCTCAGGGGGAATCCCTCTGAGTCTCTGTGTTTCTGGAGGACAGGTCCCACCAGACCCATTTAGGGTTATTACAGACAATCAGTGTTAATAGGCGGTGTGGATCTCTCAGGTGAGAGGCTCATTCAATTGACAGCCTCCCAAGCGGGAGCACACCTGCTAATTACTGAGCCACCCAGAAAACAGAGCAGAGAGTCTTACAGGCTGCCTGGGAAGGTAGTTTACTCACCCGCAGCACACCTAGCCAGGGTATCTGCAGGGAGTTAAATGTAATACTTTTTAAGACGTTTTAATAACAGTTAGAATAAAATCTAAGACCAATTTTACAACAATAATAAAGATGAAAAGTTTAAAAAAAAAACACTAGACCTATCAAAATATAGATCTGCACAACCAGCTTGATTTCTCCCAAGAAAAGTGGTACACTGAGAAAACAAAATTTTTAAGACATTGTAAATGTGATTTACAAGGCTGTAATTGATATTGGTATTTACTACCTTTTAAGGCCTTGATTTTAATTAAATGAAAGACATTTTAAAGCTTTTTAAGGACCTGCAGACACCCTGCTAGCACTGGCTGCTTCTACACCACACTGACGTAGCCACTCTACTAGCTGCTTCCTAGGTCTTTTTGCACAATTGTGCACAATTTGCAGGACAGTTAGCAAAATTACACAGGCATGCGTGCCACAAGCCTAGCTTCAGCAGTTGGACAATTCATTATGAATTGCCTCTGGTAATACGGAGAAATACTTTGATGATATAACACTTTTCATGGACCTCCAGATGACAGAACACTGAAGAGTTTGTTAGGATGGAATGGGACTTGCAATTTCAAGATGGAAACAAACCGCTGTCTGCTGTTAGGTCTAAAAACAACAACAGAGGTCAGAGAGTCAATTTATTGCAAGGAAATAAGCTGCAACTTACCGAAGGAAATTCAAAATCCTTCTGGTTTACTTGGTTCAGGACATAATCAATTCGGGATTGGTTTGCTGGGCAGGCTAACTGGCACGGGGGTGTGAGTGTACTCATGGCAGTCAGAATCGTCTGAATGGAGAGAAGAGAAGAAGAAAAACTTAGTTAAATTATTGAAAAACCTATGCACATTGACACACTTCTTTGAAAAGTATAACAGGGTTTCTACACATTTTAATATTCAACACTTTTCCAGGTTATTATTGTCTCAAAGCCGTTGCACACCTACACTGTATAAAGAGTTTAATTGTAATATGATATATATATATATAGATATATATCTATATATATATACACATTTTGAAAGAAAAGTGTTGCCTGAAGTTCATTACTCAACATTTTAAAAGCATCCGCGAAAATGTTGCCAATTTGTAAGCAAAAGTGTTTTATTACCTAATGACTTCAGTAATAATTTATCATGACTTTGACTTTTACGCTCATTTCTTTTATATGGTAGATGATTCATTCTGAAAGGAAGTACTACACTCTCTCTCTCTCTCACACACACACACAAAAAAAACTTTCAGGAAAATTTTCTCTTGATTTTCTGTCTTCTGCTCTACCTGTGTGGGAACCGTTATTCCAAAATCTCAAACTGTAGATATTTTAATCCAAAATGGGTCAAAAGAACAATTTCTTACCTCTATAGCTTCTTTAATGTTGTTTTTAATATCATGAATTTTCTGTTTTTTCTCCCTGTGAAGAACAAGAGTTTGGAAGTTAGATTTTGCTTTGTTTACATTATTTTTTACATGAATACATTCATTACAAAAAGGAAGGGTGATGGTGAATACAGTCAATCACTTTTTTAAATGCTTTTAATTATTGAAATGGGGAATTGGCAAAGAATTTTTCTAAACTAGGCGGAAAGATATCAGCTGTCCATGTATGGTAAATATGGATAATACAGCTATGCAGGCTAAGATTTTGTCTAAAACAGGAAAAGTAATTCTTCAAACTTCAAAAAATATCAATCATCCTAAAATTGAAATAATGACAAAGAAGTGTTATATGTGTTAGTGATTATAAGTAAGGTTCAAGTGGGAACACAGAGTGTACAATATAAACTTCTCCAAAAGCCAAAAAGTAAATTATATCAGACATCAGTATTATGGCTGCTCAGGATGCACAGATACCTTCATTTTGCTGACCAAGTGCAACTACTGAATTTTGTGTACTTGCTGATACCAACTGAGAACAGCAGAACTTGTCTTAATTTTGGCAATGACAATTTATTATACAGAAAATAGCAGGGCAGGAGGGTGTTGGGGGAGAGAGGAGTATCACATAGACTGCTATATTTTAAGTGTAACTTTTAACTATAAGCAACTATTAGCACAAGGGGTAGTTACACCAGATCCAAAGTATTGGTAAATACAATGACATTTCATTAATTTAATGTTGTAATGTAGTTAATAAGCAAACATAATTTCACCATCACCAGACAGCACTGTACTCGGTTCTTGTGATCTGTGGCCCTCACTGATACCAATGAGCATAGCAGAGTTGAAATCCTCAGATACTCAACTACTTTTATTTTGAAATTATTTCAAATCTCCTGACAGAACAGGGGTTTGACTATAGAAAATCAGATTTGACATTGAAATTCCTCTGCCTGGCCGTTATTGAAACAACCTTAGACCCGCTTACACAATCAGATTCCTGGTGTGATTTCCTCTGCATGATAATATAGACACAAGACGATCAAAATATCCCGGTATTTCAGGACAATGCGAAGCACAGCCTGCAACCTTAGCCATGTGTGTGCGTAGCAGCTGTGTTAAATGAGAGTGCGCTGTGCAGTATATTTTGTCGACATTACAGCTTGATGAGGGACCTGCTCTGTGTGCATCCTAACAACAACGGTGAATCAAGCCAGCTACACTCAAGTTATATTGAACCGAAGAATTTCAAATGAATAGCGCTGAGTGAATATCTCTAGGTAATGAATGTGTTCAAAGTACATTTGCGAAAAAAGTAACATATCAGTATCAGTGCAGGATTAGTTGCTGCTGTCATCGAAACTTAAACTTAATTAAGGATGTCCTAAAGGAGAATACCACTCAATTCAACAGCTTTGAAATGGTATCCCTATTTGTTAGGGCCAATTCATTCTGTATTAGTGAACATTTTCAATGGTCTGTTATAACCAGAAACAAGAGAGAGGAGGCCAGTCGAACTAACATGGAGTGTCACACCAATGTAGCTCTACCAAAACTGAGTTAGAAAAGATAGAAAAGGTGACTCTGACAGGACCCGGGATGATTATCCAAGGATAAAGGGATATTGTTTTTGAACTGATAGTACTGGGGCGTCCTGGTGGCTCAGTGGTCTAAGGCGCATACCATGTAACCACAACGCCCCGGGTTTGAATCCCTCTATCTCTCTCCCCAATCTTTCCTATCTCTCTTCACTGTAAACTATCAAATAAAAGGCAAAAATGCAAAAAAAAAATTATCTTAAAAAAGAAAAAGAAAAAACTGATAGTACTATTGTAGGGAGTGAGCTCTTTTGGGTGTAAAAGTTCAGACAAACTTTGTTCGATTTCACAAAGTCAGTCTCCTATTCACTGTGCATGGAGATGCTTCAGGCTACGCATTAGACATTAAGAGAATAGAGCCTTGATTCTCCGGTTTCCAGCATTTGGGAGAGAGTTGTTTATGTTTATGAGTACTGACTGAACTGCCCTATGTAACAAGTTCTTAAATGGAGCAGCTTCCCCCACCCTAACTTATCAAAGATATGGGAATACCAAACAAAACTTTAAGAAAGGTCAGATCAATCTGATTGATTATTTCCTCAAAGGCTGGTGAGCTGATGGGTTTTAATATTATATGAATGGCGTCAGAGTGGGGTCTGTTTTCCTCTGGCCTCTTCTCTCAGCCCCTCGTTCCTTTATTCCACCAGTAGAAACTCAGAGCAACCGGAGTACGACCGAGGAGAGAAAGACTACATTCCTCACACTAGGGACCTCCGCAAAAAAAAAAAATAAAAAAAAAAAAAACACCCTCTTCGAAATGAACTGCCATACCAATCTCTTCTCACCTCCGCCATACAACTCTCTTACTCTCCTCTCATGTCCTCCCTTCTTCTTATCCCTTTTCTATATTATTCTGTCACTCCCCATCATCTCCTTCTGTCCTCATCCGCCTCTCCCGGCACCTTGCGCCGACTGGCACTGCCCGCCCCCAGGGGGGAAAACCCAGTTAGGTAAAACACTCCGGTCCAAGTGCAACAAACCCCCGGAGCAAACACAATGGAGTCACAGCCTACTGAGGATTTGTCATTACACCAGGGCGTCTGGGTCTATGGGAGCATCTGTTCAACATGACCCAAAAATAAGCACATGATGATGCTCCTACCCCAAAACCCCTTTCTAGGAAATGAACGATCCAGAATAGAAAAAATGTGACTTTGTTTCCATTGCATCAAGTTGGGGTTGAGTTTTAGGAAATTCACAAGACCGGGTGGTTTCAACACCCGGGGCAACGTTGCCCTGAAAACCTGAAACAGATAAAACATTCTTCTGGAGTCACGTAACTGTGAGTATTTATTCCAAAACATTACAAAAGACTCCCAGCACATTTGACTTCATAGTTATCTTCATTAGACCATATTGGACAGTTAATCCCTCCATGGGATGACTGTGGAGTAGGAAAAACTTTTTTTTATATTGGTAGAGCAATAAGTTTGAAACAGTCCATAAATGAATCCTGAGTAAACCCTCAGTCGCTTTACCAGTGCAGCTGTATATCAGTGTCACATCACAAATTAGGCAAAAGTAACTCTTCTCTTCTTTCTGGCTATAGAAGACAGTTGTGATTTACCAGTATACTGACCAAACTGTCCTAGGACACAGGTATAACATATTTCAAAGCTAAAAGTTGATGGTATTCTGCTTTAACGTGTGAACAAGACCACTGAGCGCACCTCCAGAGCCGCCCCTTTAGCTTCAAAATATAACTGGGTGTTTTAAGAGGAAATATTTTATGAGTAAATGCAATTTGTATAACGGTAAAGAATCACCAACCTACATTTCGATTTTTCAACACATGGGGATAATTTTGTTTCTTTGTTAATGGTTAGTTCTGTTTGAAGATGCAGTCAGCGGTATAAATGAAACCAGTAACAGTAACCTGTAGTGTTTCAGTCAATCAAAAGCCTTGTAGGTGTGTAACAAATGACAACTAACAACAGAGATTCAAATTTAAAGCATGAGGGAAACCAACACTTACTCTGCGTTGAAGCCATTAACGTGCAATATTCGCATCTGCTTGACTATCGTGCTTTTGCCGGATTCACCAGCCCCTGAAAGCAGAGAGAAGAGCGAGCAATAAGTCAAAAGGTGTTTAGAAGTGTTGCAAGGCACTGACTAAAACACCATGGGCTGGCATCCAGGATCACGATCAGGCTGAACCTTGTAGGATTTGGTTTTAAAAACTGTGTCATATTGGATAATCCATTCAAAGAACTAGTCAGCCTGGGATACAAGCCCCAGTATGGGTCTGGTTTAGGTGTTTTGGTGTTATGCAGGAAGATCTGGAAGGTAAGTGAACATGCTACAACCTTGACACTTAAGACTTTAATGTTAAAATGATTCAAACGTCAGCCAGCCTTATAAAACAGGGTCTTGTCCAGTACAACACAGACACTGTCCTGATTCTCAAGCTAACCAGCTAACTTCTGTGGCATCTTATATCAGATGTAGCAGGTGACTCTTGATTCCTGGATCATGCTCTGTGTACGTTACAAAACAACAACCTTTAAAACGGCAAGAGGTTTCTCGGAAACTTGCCGTAAAAAAAACACAAAGGCCATATTTTTAAAATGATTCCCTTCGTAGATCTGAAAATGTCTGGATAGACACACAAGCAAGATGGTGAGACCTCAATACAGCCAATCAGAGGGACAGGTGGAGCTAAAACCATCTTGCTTGTTCTTATCCACTGCTTTCAGATGTGAGAGGGACTTGCGGTATCAGGGAAGGGAGAAGGATGAAGTAGGCTAACGGCTGGACGAGATCAGTTCAGGATATTGGCTCAGTGTGTTTTTCTTTGGAGCAGAAATGAGCCAGCAGTCGGGACAGGTGGCAGAAAACTGTTAAGCCTGACAAAGACTGTTAAGCAACAACCGGATGTCTTATCCATAATTCTGACATTAACTCTTGAGTCTTGATACGGAGCACGTTGCCACACCGTATCCATCCATTCCTCCCTCGATAAAGGTTTTGCACCATTACACAAGTCCAAGGGGAAAAGGGCACGAGTCCTAAATTTGTCAACAATCCGAGCAAACTGAAAATGAAAGGGGACCGGGCCATATCACCTCCTAACACGAACACTAGGAGTGTTCACAGCTAGACTACAGGCCTGCTGCTTAGGCCTTTGGAGCATCTCAAGAGTACGTGTGCGGATCCAGGATCAATTCTGCCTTTCCGATTATAAACGAACGAGACGGTCACTCAAGGGAACCTAGCTAGTAATCCTAATTCTGCCCTCTTACTCTTGAGAGGCTTGATAAGGAAAGAAACTGGCCCTGGCCTATAGGTTAAATATCGTGACATGAAGACCCTGGATGGTAAAGCCACAAATAGCTTTATCAAATGAAAAATAAATGCGGCCTGTGTAGAGTTTTCAGCAACTGATCTGAGAATATCTATTTTCGGGCTCGTGCAGTGTGAGGGGGCTGAGGAGCCGATGTGGAGAGGATTATGTGAAGGTGCCGTCTGCAAGTATGGAGTCATGAAAAATAGCATCAAACATGAGGTCCGTGGGCCTAAATCGCTCGAGATGAAGGCATCTACAGACATCTACACAACACATATCGCACACACACCAAATCACAGACTGTGTGGTGGACTGTCGCATACGCCATGTGGAGAGAGAAACAATCATGCAAATCCCCGTCGGTGGCTTTACGGCCTCTGCATGGTGCCTCTGCTCCACACAAATGGTGGCGTCCACTGTGTTTCACATGTTCTGTATAGCCCATGCAGTAAACAGGCCTACTTTTTTATTGTCCTGTGTCAAGACACCGTCGTTGATGTAGTAGTGACATTGCATTATCATGTAATTCCATCATTTGTTGATGCTACACTGCTGTAGGGCAAAGAAGTTTTCCTAAAACCTGTGAAAACTGAAACATTAGTTATTACATTTGTGTAAAAAGCTAAACATTGTATAAACCAAGCACAAATACAACCAAACTTCTGTGGTGGTGACACAAAATATAACTTTAGAGTGTGACTGAATGTTGCAAGTGAGAATAGGCCTAATCTGAACACACACACACACACACACACACACACACTGTGCACACCAATGATAAAAAATGTGAATTGTGTGGCTCGAGTGCAAACAAATCCATTTCATTTCACAAAACCTACCTAATAGTAGTAGCCGGTGGGTTGCTCGGTATATCTGTTTGTCTTTTTGAAGCTGCTTCTCTATCTTTTTGTTTGCTTCCCTCTGTGCCTTCTCCTCATTTCGTTGGTCTTCAGTCTTACTATTGCCAAGACAGCCCATCTTCCCAAAAACCCAATGAAAGGTTCAGGGGAGGCAGGGAGAGAGGGAGGGAGGGTGTTTATTAGAATAAATAAATAAATCCTAAATTCCTAGATTGGCCCAAGAGAGGAACACCTGGCTCAAAATGGGTGACATTTATGTTGCCAGATGCAAATTAAACAAATGGAACCTGTTAGATGGTGGAAATTGGGCTCCACCGGTCTGGGCACAATATGTATAGATAAATATATTTATATATTACTGCTAATTTATCAACAGAGATCAGTCAGAGGGAGCAGAGCAACGATGCCGCCCTCTCAGACGCTTGATTCCTGTGTTTTTCACTGTAAATCCGCAATGAAGTCATCAACACTGATATGAATGTGAAATTTTCAGCCCTCCAATGTACATGAATGAATTTCGGTGGTCGGGATTCCCACGACGTCTTCAAAATTACAACACAGAATTTTCCTTTTTTTTTTTTTTTTTTTTTTAGCAAATGTCTCCTCTGGAGCCCATCTTCGGCAGATTTCTCAACACTGCCATTCAATTCATTTCCATTTACAACCAAAGCCCTATTTTTCTCCCCCTTTTTTTTTCCTCTTCTCCGTTCCTTTTTTTTTTTGCTTGCAATCCGTTCTCCACCTAACCAAAGCACATCAGAGGGTGGGTGAAAAAAATTAAAAAATAAATATTTCCTCTTAAAATGACGGCATGTGAATCATCAGGCTACACCGGGCTTCTTTCTTTATCCCAAACGTCTTTCAAATCCGTCACATTATACACCGTCTTCGTTGTAAGCTTATCAATAATATCCTGTTGTAGCTGATGTCAATTTATTTCCTCTCCTCGTCAACAGATGCTGGTGCTGCTTTTTGGAGGGTTTGACCAGACCCAAAAAAGGCCCCTTCTCCGTCCTTTTTCTCTCTGTAATTTGTATTTCTCCTCACATCGGAAAGCTTCTCCGGACGAACAAAGGTTTTTCTGTTAGATGTCCTTGAATATAATGCAATATCCAGGTTATATTTGTGGAAATCCTCCGTTATTTTCCTGTTTGGCGCAGGTACAGCCCGCTGTCAAGTCTCTCAGCTTTTTGTATTCCCTTTGAATCCGTATGGTAGATTATGGTTACATGTGCATATATATGATACATGAACATACCGCGGTGTTTTCAATCACTAATCCAGCGACGAGACAGTTATTTCACCGCGGAGAGGCCAGGTCTGCTCTGATGAACAAACTGGGGAAATACGAATCGTTTCTCTGTAGTATTTCTCTGAATTATTTTTTTCCCCTTTTTTCTCTGAGAATTGTACATTGAGATAGATAGCGTTGAAGAGGTGGGGTGGGGCAAACAGCTCTCACGGAACCCTGGGAACGAAGACCAGTTGTCAAGCCAGCCGGAATAAGAAATACAACTTCCAGTTACGACTTTCAAAATAAAGGCCGTATTGACGAACATGTTGCAACGTTTTCTTTTGGAGTACTACTAAGTAGTAAAGTGTAAATCAATAGTATATTTAGGGAGGGATCTGTAGTAAAAGAAAAAAATAATTGCTGTTTCAACAATTGTTTTTCTTTCTGCATTATGTCCCCTTCACATCATATATTTACAATATATCATGTATTCATCATATACACAGCATATATTCATAGCGGCTGGCAAAATAAATGAAGACCCCAATCCATGCACACGCCAGTTCTTGAATCTCCTTTTTTTCCCACAAGTGACTAATTTTACGCATTTATTTTGAAGGCAAGATCGCATTACTTCCGCTCTCCTTGTGGCTAACTCTGAGCGGCTTGACGCAGCTGGAACGAAGCAGGCTCGGATCACATGATTGCCCGGAGCGTCATGAAGCAGAGGTACAGAAGGGGAGAGGCGCCCTCTTTGAAGCAAAATGATTATCTATCCACCCAAAAGGGCTTCATCAATAACACTGAAACATGCTACATTTATGTTATAAAAATGTACAGATATAGCCTATAATAAAAAAAAAATAGGCATAATATATTTTAACAACAACAACAACAACAGCAACAGTAATAATAATAGTAATAATAATAATAACAACAACAACAATAATAATACTAACACCATAGTTCAAGTATGGCAAGCCTATAAAAGTGCATTTTTAAAGTGTTTTGAAGGAGGGTGCTGCGTAGGCCAGCAAGAAAGTTGTTCCAGGGCCTTGGGACCTTGGTGGAGAAAACTAGATCAGCCTTATAAAAACTTCAGTGCTGTGTGATTAAGGTCAAAAAGAATAAGACAACGCTTTAAAAAGACAGTCGAGCTGTAACTTCGTATTAGAACAGGACTACAGAAACCTGGCTTCATAAACTGTGAAGTGAAAAGCTGCCCTCTTTGAAAGAAAATGATCATCTGTCCACTCAAGATACTGCAGGTTCATCGGTGATACTGAAATCAGCCATCTAAGTTATAAGTATTTATATATAGATACAATCAAAAACAGTAACAATTTCATTACAGTGTAATTAAGAATAAAAAAGAATACGCCAAGACTTACAAATGATAGTGACTGCCTATTAGATTAGGCCTAAAGGAAGATAAACTGCCTATAATCCAGTTTCCTAAACTATGGGTTAGGCCCCAAGAAAAGATGTGGGACTTTTGTTGGTGGATCTCCATGACAAGAGAAAAAAAAATATTTAATGAGCTTAGGACCATGGGTGAGACTGATTAAAGTTCTCATTTGGTCCTGGAATGAAAAGTTTAAAAAGTACCTGTGTCTGTAATCTAACAATCATATGATGAAGTAGTTTTGATGTCACACCATGTTAGGCCTGGGCTACATTTCGGTGGGGCTCACTTGCAGATGTAAGCAAGAAATTATATCTCGGTTTTGGCTTTTGAAGGATGTTATAAATATTGTTCTCCTATCTCTGTCTTGTAATCTTGTGCTTACATTACAGGACACAACCTTCAAAAAGTTGGCTATCACTCAAAAGAGCTGAAGGATTTCTAAACCCTCTCAATACACTTGGAGAAACATTTTAGGAAATATAATCCAGACGCTCCATCAACTCAACGCACCTAATGGCAACCAGAAGACTATATTTTTTCATAATAATTTTCTCTCCCTCTCCCTCTCTCTCACTCTCTCAATTTCAATTCAATGAGCTTTATTGTCATGACATACATGTGTATATATTGCCAAAGCATACAACAACAAAACAACAAATACAACAAAAGACAAGATGAAGCATAAATTACACAACAGATCAGTGTTTTTACACTGAATATTGGTGAATAACTACAATAATCAGCGTTCCATAGTTACTTTTACACTGCTGCACATATAATTACTAATTATTATAATACCTACACACACTTTTAAACAATTTTGAACTAAAAGCATCAATCTGTGCATACACATGTCCATATACACATAAGCATATATATGTACATATTGTATACATACAATTATAAGATACAAAATTATATTCATTAAAGATAGGGTATGTGACAAATTGCAATATAATTACTTTTTTGATTTAACTTATTTCTCTAGTCATGTGGCAAGCAGTTACAAATTTAGCAGAAAGAGTTGCAGTTTTGTCATCTTCTCCAAGTACATAGTGTAGTTTTTCGTCTTGGGTGAGAGCAGAAAAGCCAGGAATCAAAACCTGAAATATTCAAATAAGTCTCTCCAATGGAGTTATATTTTGGACATTCAAACAGAAAATGTGCCTCTGTCTCTATCTTATTTAGATCACTGTGATCTCTGGACTCTCTCTCTCTCTCTCTCTCTCTCTCTCTCTCTCTATGTTTAGCAATACAAAAGTGAAAAGGCGTCTCCCCTGAAGGAAATGACCATTTATTCATCCAAGGGAGGTTCGTCAATGATACTGAAATACTATAGTCATGCATTAAAAACTGTGTCATTATTGTGTGCCAAGGCAAAAACATAGCTCAGTTTGTCAGTCTATAATAAGGATAGGCCTAGAGTTTACTATAGCAACAGTAAGCCTTCCTGCATATGAAGGCAAGAAGATATATCCAGTTTTTTGGATTTATAAACTATTTGGAATACATAGCAAATCTGAAAAGAAAAAGAGCCATGCATACTGGATTAATGCTCCTTTGGGTGATTTATTCAGCAATGTTCTGGTACAAGATATTTGTGATAAATGCTTTAAAAGCATGAATGAATGACTGAATTAAGTACCTGGACAAAAGTAGGCTATGTTATTTCTGATCATGCAGGTGTAAGAGGGAAAATATTGTATGTTTTGCCTGAGAAGGGCGAACTGCAATAACTTTTTCTGTGTTCTAAAAGACTAGAGTTTAGATTTCATATCAACAAAAAATATTAAACTATGTATTAAACTATGTCTTCCACTTCAGTACCCACAACATTTGTGGCAGGAAAGTGATAAAAATTGAAGTAATTTCTCTCAGTGTCAGTAGTTGGCTTCATAAGTCAGTACTTATACTGTGGCTTGTAATACTTGGGTCTGATTGACTGGAGAACTTCCATGAACTTCTTTTAAACCTCATAACAAGACCATTATTCAAAACAGTTACCACATTTTTGAACTTGATCAATACAGTTCAAGAAACTTTTATATGCGATCCAGATGTTCTGTCAGCTTTACTCACCTAATGGCAAAATGAATACAATAGACAATTTTTTTTTTCTGAAGGTAGTAATCTCTCTCTGGCTTTTTCCCCTCTCGCTCTCACATGCATGCATGGATGCAAACTGTGGGCATCACAAATCGCACACACACAGACACAGACGTGCAGCAGACGCACACACACACAAACACGTCAAAAGGCAAGGAAAAGAAGCTCAGGGCAAAACACATAAAGGTCATCAATGACAACTAAATACTACTGTGGCTCTCTAATGAATCTCCACAGTTAGACAGTTGAAGAAGTAATGACCCTAATTCCCAGAGGGACTGAGGAGGGTAAAATCTGTACCTCTTGGAACAACATACTCCTCCTGGGACCACATCCCGCCTTGCATCTACCTCTCTGCTGTTTTTGCTCTCACTCACCATACACAAGGCAGGATGCTAGCTTTCTTATCTACAGGCCACAGTGCCTGGTAAATTCCCCCCCAAAATTCACTATTCTACCAGCAAACTAGATTTGGCTAGGCATCTGAACACTGGACCTCTGAACAACGGTTTTCCTAACTATCAGAGTGGCTAGTTGTGAAAATAAGCAGCAAAAAAAATTAGGCCTATAAGCATTTGGCTGCTGTCATGTGTTAATTTGTTTTCTGTCTGCCTGAGCAACAAAACGATAATAGGCTACTTTAGAGGGGTGGACATGCCACTCTAGACATAGGCTAATAAATCTCTCTTCTGTACCTTGACCTGCTCCAAACTTTGCATCTTGAACAAAAAGTAGTTTTCATTATGCTTCGTCATGCTATCATGATACTACTGTCCTTGGTATCGTATTACTTAGTCTGATACAGTATCACAGGGTACGATTGTGGTATTATGACAGGCCTGCCCCTTAGCAAAGTAATGACCAGGTAAAGATGGCGGCCTCCTGGTTTGAGGTGACTACATTTCATAATATATCATAAACATACACACAGAGCAGCAGGGGCACTCGCAGGCTAACAGGGAACACACTCTTCTCCTGCTGGTGGATTCCCATCCAAATCAACTTTGGTGAAACAAATCTAGTCGTGATGGTAGTCTACTTTTACATATTTGGTTGTCTCTGATGGTGCTAAATATCCAAATTTCAACAACTGGGCTACTACTACTACTACTACTACTTCAACTACTGCTACAACTGCTACTACTGCTACTACTACGACTACTGATACTACTGCTACTACTACTACTACTACTAAGACTATTGATACTACAACTACTACTACTACTACTATGACTACTGATACTACTGCTACTACTACTACTACTACTAAGACTATTGATACTACAACTACTACTACTACTACTACGACTACTGATACTACTGCTACTACTACTACTACTACTACTAAGAATATTGATACTACAACTACTACTACTACTACTACGACTACTGATACTACAGCTACTACTAATCATCATCATCATCATCATCATCATCATCATCATCATCATAAAAATAATAACACTGTGGAACTGTTACTGAGGAAACTGGTATTGAGGAAAATTGTCCGATTATTCCCATTAATGTTCATTCACATCTTAATCTTATTCTAATACTTGATTTAAAAGTAAATATGATCCTTAATGTGCTGAGTAACCATAACCTTTGGGCCCATGCATGAGCATAAATGGAATAATCATTTCAATTTTCAGTACCTACAAAGTTTACTTTTTGGAACTACTAGGCTTTATGAATAAAAGGTTGTCATCTGATAAATTCTAATCCTCTGATAAGTCCTAATATCAAGAAATACAATGCACCTAAACTATTAAAAAAGACAGTAATTGCTCTGGTTATGTCATCTGTTATGACCATGTTAATCCTCTAGATGGTAGCATCCCTCATACATCGTCTCCCAACTACATTATTGCACCATTATTACACTTCTTAACTGTCAATATAGCAAAACTGTTTATTTTATTAACATCTGGATCCTTTAGGGGAGGAATAATACTTAACACATAAACATTGTAACCTTTTGAACAATATGAGGCCGACTCCCTCATGAACAGTCCCATTCTGAGGGAAAGTGCTGTCTTTCTAAGGACTATTTCTGCAGTATCATCTTGTCTGTGCTTCCTGTCAGACATGGTAGTAGCAGGCTGTTTTGGCATGTCATTTGCCTTTTTTTCCTCCAATATGTGTGTGTGTACACCCACATTGATGTAGCTAATAAAATGGGTGTTATCAGACGCTGGCCAGAGAAACAGACTGCCTCCATTCATCTTTACTACACTTCCTTCCTGCTTTATGGGTGGTGGTGCTCACAGATGTTCTTTTAGCCAAAGAGCCAATATAATAATGACATTTTTTGTCACATGATTACACCAACTGCCTTCCTCTGCAACAGTTTATGTATATTTTAAAGTTGTCAAAAGACAATAATGTGTAGTTCTGGGATCAGTCTCACCACTCTTGCACTTACTTTTACACCTTCACTACAGTAAATACAATATGCTTTTACCATTAATAACTATACTTATAGTAGTATAGTTTTCCCATATCAACATGCGCTTTCTCATCAATGCTAATTTTACTAAATGTTAAAACAACATTTAAGCATTATAGAAAAGTGAAAGGAAACAAAAATACTTTTACAGTGTTACAGTGTTGCAAGTTAAAGCCTCTGTACAGTCACAAAATGAGACAAAACTCTATAGGCTACTTTATTTTCTGAGAGTATAAAAGTATGCCAAACTTTTTTTCATAATTCTGTATTCATTATTCTATATTTAAGCCATCAATTATGCAATGCAGAGTTTGCCGAATGTATTAGGGGTCCCTAACATATTGAGAGGCTTCCTGACATCACTGGTGACATCATTTGTGGTATAAAAGACCAGTTAGAGAATTGTGGCATGTCAGACCCCCGCCTAGTCTGTGTACTGTACTTTAGCTTCGTCATCATGCGTGAAATTGTACATCTGCAGATTGGACAGTGTGGAAACCAGATCGGCTCCAAGGTAATGATAAAAATAAACAAACTACTCCATTGTTCAAGTTAAAATGTGGCTTTATTTGTCGTTAGAACTGGTTATATAGCCTAATTTTGAGAAGGATGCTAATGACACATCTGTTGAAATATAGGACGCTAATGATATATCTGTTGGAAAGTTAATGCTCTTGTTTTAAAGAAAATTGCCACTTTATACTGTCTTGATTATCACACTAGCTGTGATGTGATGTAAAAATGTTGACTCAAATATTTATGTAACTTGAGAACAATAAGATCCATAGAATATAACATTTTTCTTTTTTTTTTTTTAAATTTCTTTTTATTGAAACATTGATAAAATCACTTATTGCTGTAATTATATTGTCTTTTACATTTTTTTTCTTTTTTTTTACAAATGAGAACAATAGAAGAGCAATTTCTATACATACTATATCCATTTACATCTGTATTAAAATATAACATTTTTCAATATTACGATTTTGTTTTCATGACTGGATATTTTTGATATGTATGGTGCCTTGGCATGTTACCACTGGCAGTTGTGAGTGACAGAGGGTGTTCCCTGTGGGGCATTCTGGTAAAAGATAAGGAGCAAAGCGAGACTGGCATGGGTGGGACATTTTTTATCATGGCTAACACAAAACAAGAAAGAGGAACTACAAGATAATACAGTTACAGTAACACATAATGCCATTTGACATTTTGACGTGAGGCAGTCTGGGGAATTAAGCAGTTCCTTTGGTTGTTATTCCTATATATGATATATATTGGTATAATTGCAGGGCCCCATCATGTACAGCAGGGATTCTTAAACCATTTCAGCACACGATCCAAATGACAAATTTAGTTTCTCATCATGAGACTGAGGCTCACTAAAACGTATTGCTATTCTTGTCTTGCGGAGACATATCAGGAGTTGGCTCAGGACCAATTCTGCCTTCCAACCCCTAGTTTAAGAAGCTGGGCTGTATAATAATTGAACATGTAGTGCCCGACTAAACAGAACAAGCCGCCTGAACCACCAAACTTAAAATGTTTAAGCTACTTTTTACTTTTGTTTTTTCAATCAACATAAATATATTAGAAGACTATCCGGCATTATTATCACTGTATTATCATTACAGTGATAAAATCCTTCTGTGGCTTTGTCTTTACAGTTTTGGGAAGTGATCAGTGAAGAACATGGGATCAATGCAACAGGCATCTATGAGGGCGACTGCAACCTCCAGCTGGAGAGGCTCAATGTCTACTTCAATGAGGCACATGGTAAGAGAAAGGCAACTTATTCAGTTTAAAGCTACTAATTTAATTCTGATAAGCAGTGATCTTGTTTGATCAATTTTATACAGTTTTTAAAATTTTTCATTTTACTGCTCTTGAACTTTGACATATTTAAGTTTATGATACAGGAAGCAAAGTTGCCCATTTCTGTTTCCAGGTGGTAAATATGTGCCCAGGTCCCTGCTGGTTGACCTGGAGCCTGGCACCATGAACAGCGTGAGGAGCAGCCGCATCGGGGCGCTCTTTAGGCCGGACAACTTCATCCATGGTGAGGCAAACAATCATATAGTGATATTGTTGGGGAAATGGCTGCTGAGATGGTGTTGCTTTTGTGTAGGTACACTAAGAGGATTTCTGGACAATTGCAGGACTTTTGTGGCAAAAAAACATACTGTTAAATCATATGCACTCATGGTACTGTCAGGTGCTTTGGATACAGGTGACAGAACTAGACTAACCTACACACCTTTCCTGCCATATTTCGGCGGTATAGGAAACTCAGGAGCAGGGAACAACTGGGCGAAGGGCCACTACACAGAGGGAGCCGAGCTGGTGGAGCAGGTGATCGACAGGGTGAGGAACGAGAGTGAAAGCTGCGACTGCCTGCAGGGCTTCCAGTTTGTCCACTCCTTGGGCGGCGGAACCGGCTCCGGCATGGGAACCCTCATCATCAACAAGATCCGAGAGGAGTACCCCGACCGCATCATGAACAGCTTCAGCATCATGCCCTCCCCGAAGGTCTCTGACACCGTGGTGGAGCCCTACAACGCCACCCTGTCCATCCACCAACTCCTGGAGAACACAGACGAGACCTACTGCATCGACAACGAGGCCCTCTACGACATCTGCTTCCGCACGCTGAAGCTCACCACACCGACCTATGGGGACCTCAACCACTTGGTCTCCATGACCATGAGCGGGGTGACGACCTCCCTGAGATTCCCCGGCCAGCTCAACGCAGACCTGAGGAAGCTGGCTGTTAACATGGTGCCCTTCCCCCGTCTCCACTTCTTCATGCCGGGCTTTGCCCCCTTGACGGCGCGCGGCAGCCAGCAGTACAGAGCCCTCACGGTGCCCGAGCTCACCCAGCAGATGTTCGATGCCCGCAACATGATGACAGCCTGTGACCCGAGAAGGGGCCGCTACCTCACGGTCGCTGGCATGTTCCGTGGCAGGATGTCCACCAAAGAGGTAGACGAGCAGATGCTGGCAATCCAGCAGAAAAACAGCAACAACTTTGTGGACTGGATCCCCCACAATGTCAAGGTTGCCGTGTGCGACATCCCACCCCGAGGCCTCAAAATGGCCTCCACCTTCATCGGCAACAACACGGCCATTCAGGAGATATTCCGCCGCGTGGGTGAGCAGTTCTCCCTCATGTTCAGGCGCAAGGCCTTTCTCCACTGGTACACGGGGGAGGGCATGGATGAGATGGAGTTCACTGAGGCGGAGAGCAACCTCAACGACCTGGTGTCAGAGTACCAGCAGTACCAAGACGCCACGGCTGAGCTGGAGTGGGAGGCTGAGGATGAAGAAGAGGAGGGCCCCTCGCCAGTAACGACAACCAAAGTCCAGTCTCGGACGGAGGTTAGGATGGAGACAGTGACTGAAGCTACCACAGAAATTGTAGATGAATAGAGAATAGAACTGTGTGCATACAATGTGGGTTGTAGGGCTGATACCCTGTTGGAAGGATGTGGAAGAAAAACATGGGATTGTTGGCCCTAAAAAAGAACTTTTATTTTGTAGTTTTATTTAATGCCCAGGGTTGGTTTAGATAGCCTTTACTTGATGAAGGTGCTGTGATAGACTTATAAAATAGCATTTCTTCAATTCTCTTTTATGCATTCTTTTAATGATTTGTTTGCCTACAGTTTGTGTTTTAAAGCTTTAAAGGCTTTAAGAGTTAGGCTATTCTTATTTCTTTCACATTCAACATTTGGAAAATTATGTTTGAAGGAGGACAATTTTTGTATATAGAAGCGAAATTCCATGTATTGTCAGCTTTATTTAATTTACTGTTTCCCTTACGTTCCTAATCATGTGTCTAGTTAAAAGAGAGTGAACTGTGCAGATGAGATTGTGATATTAACACCAAGATGAAGTATATTATTTAAATTGATGTCTCTAGCATTAAGATTATATTGATATCATTTGTTCAATATTGTTCTTTAACGTTTCAGACCTTCATGTTCTAGATTGCATTGAATGTTTTGTATTGATGACCTTGACGGTAATTAAACACAATAAAATATCATGACAAAGAGCTGTGATTATACAAACAAGTAATACTTAGTTGTACATTCTTCAGCAAACTATTAAAATATTTTTCCTTTTCTCTTCTCTCTGTGTTTCTTAATTTATATGTGCAAATAAGCTGAACCAAACTGAAGCTCAGCGACAGTGACGGACACTGCTCTGACAGCACAGTGACAGTGTTACTGTGCAAAGTTGACACACAGTTCCCTCCCACTGCCAAGTCTGGGAGAGACAGATTATGCAAAACTTGCCCTGACCGTCTGTACTGCGTGATAAGAACATGTGACGTGGAAATGCCCCTCCAGTACAGCAGCAAAGTTGACTAGACTCATAAACTGGGATTAAGGAGATAATAGTGCATGTAACCTACATGTGAATATAGGTTATGGTGACAAGCATACTGCAGCCACAGTGGATGACCTGTTTAAAGGCACCAAGTGGTGATGGGGTCATGGAGAAAAAATATTCTGCCCACCTCAATTTCATGTCTTAATTGATGTTACCAAAGGGGGGTGCCATCCCCTTGCTGCTCATTAGTTTGAGCCCGTGTAGTAACAGGATCTAAATTATAAGTTCCTTTGTGTGTAAAAAAAAATCAGACATTATTCAGAGGCATCATCAAGAAAGTTATAATAATAATTATTATTATAATAATAGCAGTGTTACAAGGAATATAAAATACAGCAGGTAAAAATATTACGTAAAACAGAATAGAAACACAAGGAAAGATAAGAAAACAGAAAAATTATAAAGAATAAGATATAAAAATCAACATAATCGACATAAACTCAACAGTAAAACCAGTGTCTCAAGTCTCACTAGCACTGTAATTAGGCTATTAGTTACCATAAACTATTCTCTTTAGCCAAGTGTCATGACTGCATACAGACAATTTACCATATCTTTCTGAAACATGTTTAAGTGGAAATGCTGATCAGATTTACTTGGTTTTTGGACAATGGTCTGAAACATTGAGCAATCCTATTGCGTCAATAGCTTAGGTTCTTTCAAGGTTGCAGAGGAGAACCTTCAACCTTCAATAACTCCTGAGTTGAGTTGTGTAACATAACATCAAAGGTTAAATGTCTGAAATGCCATCGGGCAAAGGGGAATAAAGAGAGATTCAAACAATGTGTGTAGGAAATAATCATCTTGTATGGTTTTCATTGCTCTGACTGCTCAAACATTAAACTGTAGCCTGTTATCCATCAATTCTCCTAATTACCTCCGCCAAGGAGGTTATGTTTTCGGTGCCGTTTGTTTGTTTGTTTGTCTGTTTGTTTGTCTGTTAGCAGGATTACGGAAAACTACTGGCCCGATTTTCATGAAACTTCGTGGAAGGGTGTAGCATGGGCCAAGGAAGAACCCATTACATTTTGGAGCCGATCCGGATCCGACTCACGAACAAGCAATAATAGCACGAACCTTGGCGGAGGTCTGCCCTCTCCGAGTGCCCTTCTAGTTTGAGATAAAGTCAAGTTCATTCAGTCGTGTGCTGTCAGTGCTCTGCTGCGGCATGTGGCGGAAGTGCGCAATACAACTCATGTGACTGCTCCGGTAAAGTGGGAGGGGCTTTGCGTTTTAGTCTTTCAACGTGGTTCACTAATTCGGTCAGTGTGACTGTGCCTACCGGCTTATCCACCGCACTCACTCCCGCTAGTACTACTGACGCTACTGCATAAACCAGCAGCGGCCAGGCCATGAAGATCTGGACATCAGAGCACATATTCAAGTGAGTAGTTTACTCATATAAGTCGTTTTATCGCAGTGTAGCGATAGCGGTTTGGTGTTGGGCTGTCAATGGTTCCCTGTCTGGTTTTGACAGTTTGGTTACTATGGTATGGCTGGCTTCGTTTCTTTTGTGACAAACAGCATTCAGACAGTTAGTGATAGGAACATTAAACCATAGCATAACATTTAACCAGCAGAAGCTACGAGTAGTGTTACGGTTGTGGTGTGGTACGGTTAGTTTAGTAGCTAGTAGCTAGTGTACTAGTGCAGTGTCAGATTTTTGACTCCGCAACGTCTGTCAGTGTCTTTTTTTTTTTTTTGGATGAATTATTGTTAGAATATGTACAAAAACACAATTATAATTCTAAAAGTATATGTGTAAGAATACGAAGTACCTAAGAGTCCATGGCTGTCATTGTCTGGTTGTAGAAAAACGCTGCCAAATTGCGTAACCTGCTGGCCAGCCAGCCAGCCTGAGCGGGCAACCTTTCCCCTACATTTTGTCGCGCCTGTGCGTCACTGAGCAACCGCAGCGCGTTCACGTGTCTCCATGGCAACCATCCACTGCGTTCGATTCTCATTACCCGGAAGAGCATCATCGGTACCTTTGGCGCCTTTCCTGAATCCAAATAGATTAATGTTCTACTGGAATAGAGATGGAAATAGACATGTTTCAAAGCATCTGCCTCTAAGATCCCCATCATCCTCAATTAAATCATCCATCGAATTAAACGCAATGAGTTTTAATTCAACAAATGGTAGTTGTCAGTTGTGGTCAGGCAAGTTATGTTAAGGGCAATATAAGATACTAATACAAGCATTACATTCATGTCTTTTTTTGTGTCTCTCCCTTCCACAGCCATCCTTGGGAGACGGTGACCAAGGCAGCTATGCAGAAGTACCCTAACCCCATGAACCCCAGTGTGTTTGGAGTGGATGTTTTGGACAGAGCCGTAGACAAACAGGGACGTCTCCACAGCAAAAGACTGCTCAGCACAGAGTGGGGCCTTCCATCTATAGTGAAATCAGTGAGTGTCAAAACTTGGTGCAATGTAATTTCATAGTATTTGTCTACAGTCCAACGCCATAGTTGAAAACTTGTATCAGCTTTGTTGGCCTTGTAGTGAAATTGCCTTGGTCACACGTAAAATGTAGATATGATAGGACATGCAGGTGGGGAAAACAAGTGTGCTTCTCCAAAAAACTTTGGCTGGGTGCTCTGCCACAAACTAGTCAACAGTAAGTGCCGCTTCTGCCCTTGTTTTTGAGGGTAACGGTTTACTGATGATAGTAGATGTAGCAGTAGTGGTGCAATAGATATGTAGAGAAACACATGAGCTGTGTCTGTGAAAAGGCAAAAAGAGACTTGCAGGTTTGAGATGGTGTCTAATGCCCTCGGTCTGGGTGCCTCTTTTTGTCATTGGGTTGTTTAATCAAAGCAGTATGAGGCTCAATATACCTTTTAGCTATAGCAGTCTCATAAATAAAAACTAAACTTGATAAAGTCACATCATTCAAAGCACCACACAGGAATTCAGTTGTAGCTACAGAGTCAGTTGAGTAAGGAAGGTCGGCTAATGCTCTCCAGCCAGTGAGGATGACCTTAACCCTCAAGGCTATTTCTGTCCAGGGGAAGCAGCAGACCTGGTTGTTGGCTGGAGCCCAGGCGAGTTCATGGCTGTGTGCCTTGTCACATGTTGTACAAGACGCAGAGCTGCCATTTCTGTCATTGCAGAGCTATATCCCTTGACGGCATGTGATGTAACTTTCCATCACTGTGTTAGCTAGCACGGGCTCACTATGTTTGGACCGCTGCCAAATTAGGACAGCAGTGTTAGTACTACGCTTGGCATCTGCACATTGAGTACACTGACCTCTAGTTTTAAACTGTGGTAAGAGTTTTATTATTAGTGTGAAGATCATTTTAGGGTAAATCTTAAAGCGATGATGTCTTCATCTGGAATGCAGACATCTCTGAAACATGTTGTTTGCAGTATTATTCTGTTGCTTTGACCTTCTGAACTCATGATGGGGGCAAATGCAGCCAGAGTTAAATAATCTGCTACCACTACTGTCATGTTCCAACCTGTGCAAACATTAGTCAATCAGTTGTCGTTCTTTAGCACTGACCTTTGGCTTAGATCCCTGGGAAAGTCGGTGGAGGTAGTCAGACGACGTCTATGAATAATTCCTCTAAATCCAAGGACAGTCTATGACACCGACTGGCCCATTGATTGATAGCATATTAACGAAGCCCTTAATCAGATTGTCTCAAGTCACTACTAAGCCTTAGCGTATGTGTAGAAACTGGACCTGTATGTATCTAGTAGAATAGAAGTGCTTATCTGAGGTCAGCTTCCCTCTTTACTCTTTATTAAACTTAAATAGAGTTAATATTATCACCTGATAATTGTGACCCCAAATCAGTGCTTTTTATTCGTTATGTAAGTTTGATACACAACACCAGATTGATTACATGAATTATTGCTCATTTACATCTAACATAAAATCAGAGCTATGCCCTTCATTGTGAGATTATATTCCATGTTCATTCGCTTGCAGTCTGTATCGAAGCACACTTGGCCTCACACTTGGAGATAAATATGTTGTCAGCCAAATGGAAAGACATTAATGCAAGCAGAGGTTGTATTTGAATTGCATACATTTGAATTTGCCACGCTCCTATTGAACAATTGTATTAAAAAAAGGATTTGTTGAATAAATGAGGAAGGCAGTCGCCTCCTCCAAGGCTGCCAACAGTGGACCCGCCCCAATCTTCACTTAGCCTTGTTCATCTCCTTGGCTAATGATTTTTTGGAAGAAATAAAAATTATCACTTTATTCTAACATCCAGCTGCCCAGCATTTAGTTAGCCATTAGCCACTACATAGCCAGCAGCTAGCAGCTAACTAGGCCACATGTTCACGCTTTTAGACAACAGTCAATTTTAGCTTGATTTATCAAGTTCTGATGTTCACTAAAGTAATACAACATTTGCAACTCTTTCATCAAGTGGGGAGAATAAGATGCAATCATTGGCTGAGGAGATGAACCACAGAGGCAAATGGTTTGTGATTGACTGAGTGAAGAGTGTTTTCCCACTGTTAGCAGCATTGGAGGAGGCTGCTGCCTTCCAGTCGACACTCAAGGGAATAAAAGTCCCTTGTACCTGGATGTGTGTCTCAGGAAGCTAGATCTGAAGTAAGAAAACTGAATGTGAATTAGGGAAAAAATGAATTTGAAAATTTAGCTAAAAGTTAAGTCATTGCGTTCAATTTCAAATTGTGCCTTATAAATTCAATTTTTAAATTCATTTATTCAGCAAATCTGTTTTTCAAGGGTTCAGTATGAACAGGACAAATTCAAATTTATGCAATTAAAATACAATTTCTGCTGGCACTGTTCTCATTCCATACAGCTAGTTTTGCAGTTTATTTCAGTTGCAGTAAATTGCGTCTCTGTCTTTGACTCTTTAGATCATTGGTAACGCACGAACATGCACATACATCCAGGAGCAGTCTGTTGTGGATCCCAACAAGAAGACTTTTGAACTTCAATCCTCAAATGTGAGTACTTTGATCATGGTATCTGCTCACCTGTGGTTGAATGTGGAGATTGCAGGTTGTCTTAGTAGTTACAGACTGTCCTGTAACTGAAAGTTTCAGCCAATGTGTCCATTAGCAGCCTTGAGTAAGAGTGTGAGCTGAGTGTCTTGCATGTAACTGTAACCCAGTACCTTACCACAGGTGTTCTTTAACATTTTCAGCCTGAGAGTTCATCTTTGAGTTTTGTAGTCTCACCTTGGGACCCAGTTCCAATGATACAATTTTTTTTGTCATCTTGGCACCCACTAGTCCCCACTGGCCCGCTTTGGGTTCAAACCCATAATTTCAGAACAGAACACCTTACATTATACGTATTTGAGATATACTGGAGGTAGTTATAGACTGTTTTTTATGTAAGGTACACATTCTTATCAAAACCTTTCAACCGTTTGCAAAACATGTTCTGTTCAGGATGTGTTAACCACAAACATCCATAAGCTGTTTGGCTCCACTTTTGCACAACTGCCTTTTGTCCAAGAGAGGGAAGCCTACCTGCAGTGTGGGAACCTGTAAAACATTTCTGGAATGACGCCTTGCTTGTTCCACAAGTAGTCTGTTTACATATCAGTGAACATTCATAACGCTACGCTAAGTCATGCAACTGCTGTGACTTGAGACATTTCATATCTGAACATTTGCTAATGTTATTCTCTCTGTATAATTTGTCTCCTTAGATCACTTTCACAAACATGGTGTCTGTGGATGAGAAGTTAACATACAAACCGCACCCTGAGGATCCAGAGAAGTACGTTTTTACATTGCAGGCTTTTTAAAATGACACAGATGGATCATGTGTTCTTTCCCCTTTTACTGTCAAATACAGTTAAATACACAGTACATTTCTGAGGAGCAATCAGGACTGACGGGATGTTTAAGGCAGCTTGTGACTCTGGTTTCTTGCCTTTCTAGAACAATTCTGACTCAGGAGGCCATCATCTCTGTAAAAGGCGTCAGTCTCAGCAGTTACCTTGAGGGAGTCATGGCCAGCACCATGTCTACTAACGCTGGGAAGGTGAGAGATCCCTTACAGTTCTGTTTCTTTAAAACTACGGGTCGGGACCCAAAAATATTTGTGGGCCTGTTTCTGGTAGTTTCCCACATGACAAGCATTCAACTACATTTTATAAAACCTGGACCTCAAGATGAGACAGAATATTTTTGTGTCCTGCACTTAAAATGTTCATCAGCCCTTATAAGAATGGATAATCGTCTTAAGTTCTTCCTTGTATTCAACTTTTAATTTAATTCTATTTATATGGACTAATGCTTTGTATTTGCTCTTCATCAGGGACGTGAAGCCATGGAGTGGGTGATCAGGCGACTGAATGCAGAAATAGAGGAACTGGCAGCTACAGCGCGCGGGACCATACGCACACCCATGGCTGCTGCGGTCACCGAGAAATGACAACTCCCTCTCTGCTCATCCCCAGCAGAGTCTGGGTGAAACCCTGTGCCAGTACAACCAGCCTCCCTTTATGATGCTCTTGTGCTGTTTTTTTTTTTTTTTTACTACTTGAGGGTACAAATTTATCCATCTGGTATAAGCTATTATCTACATTAGATATATCTCTTGCAGCAGACTGCAACATAAAGGGATTCTGAGGAGAGGTTTCAGGGGAGGCTGCCTGGCAGGCCTGCACTGAGAGACTTGGGGAGAGGTGGGTGGCACGCTCAGGGCCTGAGCCGCTGATGTCTGTGTGTTTGGAAACTTGCAGAGAGAGGCCAACGCCAGCAGAGGCATCAGGTGAATTACATGGAAAAGGTGCCAAAGTAGACACACTACTCTTTATCTAGTCTCGTAACAGTACCTTTGCCGGCGATGTTTCCATCTGGCACAAAACCTCAGAATGCCAGTAGGCCTCTTCTGGCATAAACCCTGTGGGTTTACAGCGACGAGGTTACAAGGAATAACCTGGTTGAGCTTTGATGGCAGGAAACACTACCTCACTGAGGCAGGGTCAAGTGCACTACATGTCCAGAGGTGTACACAGAAGTGTACTCAGGTTTCAGAATAAATGGTAGGATTAACACAACCGTTGACAGTAACATGTTAATGAAATGTTTGGCAGTCAGGTCTGTTTGTGTAAGAGCCGTCTTCTCAACAATGTTTTCCTTCGCAACCTCAGTAATAACAAGAAACACTGTACCAGGCATCATATCCAAGCCTGAATATAAGTACTGTATTTTGTTATTATGTAGTAACTGATATTGTTGTTTAACTGTTTAACTGACATGAAGGGATCAAGGTACATGCCATATTTTTGTTTTGAAGAAGTAATTTAGGGGACCATCTCAAATGCAGTGTTGGTATAACTCACATGTTCTTCAATTTGAGGTTTAGAGACAAACTTCAAAGTAAAAACTTTGGACTTTTTTAATAACTAACCCGTACTGTAGCTGGATGTGCTTGCTGCAGTTTTAACGGTACACAAGAATACTGGTTGACCTTTGCAATGGAATCAGCTTGCACTTACAAAATAATGTTTTAATAGAAAAAAGCTGCTAAACATGCTGGGGGAGCTGATAATTTGTGAATATACTGGTATTACTGTTTGAGGGATCAAATGGAGTTACAACATGCATTTGAGACAGTTTTCCTTTGTAAAAAAAAAAAAAAAAAAAAGACATTACAGCAGCATTATGGTGATGCTGGAAGTTTTAGTTTCATAATATACTATTACCTGTAACAGGAGTATTTATTTAGTGAAATGAATGGTTTTGAGGGAGTGAAATACGTCTTGGGTTAACCAATGAGAAAGGTGCTGTCAAATGCTTTGTTACAAGTTTTGGTTGCCTCTGAAAAAGAAATGGTCTCACCAACCTGAGAATGCATGTGGCAATCAAATAAACATTTGAATGCACAGTGGAGAGTGTATTAGAAGATCTATGCCACTGATAACCCAAATTCTGTGTACCTCAGAATATATCAACAACAAAACACTCTCGGTTGTTAAAATGGAAAACAATTTTATCTATTTTGGAATTCAATGTGCCGTTCTGTTTTTGAATTAGCGCGCTATAGAAGTACTTGTGCAATATTTATCAGGCAATATATATTTATTTAAAAATTAATTGTGGTATTCTATTGTATTCTTTGAAGTAGCAAAACGGTAGGCTACCTCTAGTGGCATTTAAAGACTTGGCATGTCCAACACTTGTTTTGTTTTGTGACCATATATATATGATTCTGCCAAAATATTAGCTTGAAGGTCTGTGGAAAGATGGGAGCTTGTAGAGTGAGAGAGTGAGAGGCTGACGGCTGAGATGCCACTGCAACTGAAATGTACACATTCCAAAGGTTGATGTCAGTTGTTGAGTATCCAAATGTGTTTTGTTTTTGTTTTTTTTGATCCAGGGAGAGTTTGCTGAGTGTACATCATCTTTTTCAGCAAGGCCCTGATACACACCCAAATGGTTACACACACCCACACACACCTAGGAATTGCCCAGAACAAACACATTCTTCTACTATTGGCCCTGAACAGGCTCCACCAGTGTGTCTGAGCAGATGCAAGAGCCACATACTGCCACACTGTGGCCAAATGATAATTTCTTCCAATTTTCATCTTAAAATGGAATAAATAAATAAAAACAGTTCAGAGGTTCAGATTTTATGTTATGCTGTCATTTTGTCATTTGGAAAAAAAAGTCAGTTGTCTTAACTTGCTTATGCCAAGAAGGTTCATGCAGACCAAGATTGTGGACTAAAGTAGTGGTTGAATAAAATGCTGCTGTGTTGACAAAATGTGACATGAATGGTTGAAAAAATAAAGTTATCTGAAATATTATCTGTAGTATTTCCTTTTGTTCTGTGTGTAGGCCTACTATCTGTGTCACAGATGTTAGGTGCTATGGAGTGTGAAGTGAATTTTCCCCCCAACTGCATTGAACTTGTGGTATTGTGTGCAATGCCACAAGTGTCTCTACCACCCTCTACACTAAACCTACAGACAAAAACAGCATTCTCCATGCCACAAGTTCTCATCCTACCTCCTTGAAAAAAGGACTTCCTTTTTCTCAATTTTTGAGACTTAAACTCATTTGTACTACTTTGGAGGATTTTGAACTGGAGGCTCGGAAAATGTATGTGAACTTTCAAGAGAGGGCCTATCCCACCAGTTGGCTCGACACAGCTCTAGAAAAAGTTTGTAATATGGATGTCAGCCAGTCTGGAAATCGGGGATCTGTAAAGAATCATTCATGTGTTTGTGCTACTACCTATACTCCTCTTAGTGAGGATATCAAGGGCATTGTTAGAAAACACTGGGATATTCTATCTGTAGATCCTGTTTGTAAGAAATTGTTCTCTGATCCTCCTCTCTTTTCTCACTACAGAGCTAGGAATATAAGAGACTTTCTTGTACGTGCGGACACCTCCATCCAATCTGTTCCTGTCCAGAGGCGTTTGGACGGGATGACTGGTTTCTTTCCTTGTCGCAACTGTACGGCATGTGAGAACTCTTAAGAGAACAAGCACTTTTACCAGTCATACCACTTCTAAGACCTATGACATTAGACAATGCCTCACATGCACATCTGCTGGAGTCATATACCTTCTCTCATGTCCATGTGGGCTGCAATACATAGGAAAAACAAACAGGCCTGTAAAGACACGCATCATAGAACACAAAAGTGCTATACAGAGAAATGATGCTAAATCATCCGTTGCTAGACATTTTCATGAAGCCAGTCATCCTGTCTCAACACTCTCATTTTGTGTCATTCAACAGATTTCTAAAACACGCAGAGGGGGCGATGTTGATCAGAGACTTCTTAAATCTGAATGTAAATGGATTTTCTATATGAAGACACTACATCCAGAGGGTCTTAATGAAGAGTTGTCTCTCTCGTGCTTTCTGTAACCCCTTGACTATCTCTCTCTCTCCCCAGGGCCTTATTCTGTAGCCGTGCCCTCCATCCTTGTGGATTTGTCATAGATTATTTTGTATACTTGTATAGCTGCCTATTGTAGTATGTATTTATGGAGTAAGTCCTATGTGAATTGTATCTGACATTCTTCTATAAGCTAACCTATTTCTTTTTAGTAGATAGTATAACAATGTTTGATCTATTCTTAATCTATGATTATCTGTATATATTTTTTTGTATGGGTTGTGTGTATTTCCTTGTAGGCCTCTTGGCCACAATATGGCTAATGGGCTGATTGAGTGATTGATTCCACCTATCAGCCTCATTCCTATTGGCTACCGCTAATAGGCTGGTTGCCTATTTAGAGCCAACATGAAAAACATGGAAGTAGTGCTGATGATGGTCTGAGGACCGAAACGTTCACCTTTTTTCTCACTTACCGGTAGTCACCTTTTTTTTCTCCACTATGTAAATAAATCATCTATTTTTGCATCCAATGAGGCTCAATAGTTTTTGTCAGTGTGCGGGCTTTTTCTGTTTACATTGGACTGTCACGCTGGCCTCTCGCACCTGGCCCACTCCTTGGTAAGCCTCGAGTCTAGAGCGCAAACTTTTCGATAATATTGACAATGCCACAAGTGTGCAATGTTTCCCTCCGAAAAGAAAGCTGATTGTAGAGCAAAAATACAGTTTAAATGTAGTGGAGAACTTTATTATTATTACAGAAAAACATTGTACATATTGTATAGGTGTATACAAGGGCGTAGGTTTGATTTTGACATTGGTAGGGACACAAGTGGGGGAGGTCCGGAGGGGATGTAACCCCCGCTGGAAGCTGAGGCGTTTTGCATTTATGATAGACTTCTGACCGCCATTTCATATCATCTAGATCAGTGATTCTCAACCTTTTTCATATCGAGGACCCCTAGTTTAGTCCACATTAGAGCCATGGACCCCCATTTGATGAGATTTTGTCTCTCGGACCCAAATCTGAGAATACTTTTATTGTTAGATATGATTTTGATCCAGAATCCCATGACTGTCTGTATTGTAGGTAGAGAGATAACAGTGAAACTATGATCAAAACAGTCATTCTTCTACATTCTGTAATTGTGTTAACTATTTGTAAATTAAATAATGCTGAAGTTTAACAATTCATCAATTTGCTGGGGACCCCCTGGAACCCCCTCAAGGACCGCTGGTGGTCCCCGGACCCCACGTTGAGAACCACTGATCTAGATAGTTATGGTAGCCAATACACTCATTAACAGACACACAGACACAGGGGTGTAGCACATTAATGAATCCTTTACTCAAATTTGCCAGCTGAATGGGACTTTGAAGAGCACATTTTGTTTTAAGGCAGGTACTGTAGTACTGTTGCCTATTCAAACCAACGATCTGTATTTACATTTAAAATAATAATATTAATAATAATAAGATATTGTAAACTATATCCAAATCCACTGCCTTGCTCCTATTTGAAGGAGCCAAACACATGCCTACGCCTGTCATTAACAGAGATGAACTGTTGGCATATTTGTTTTACATCAGTGTTGTCCAGTGTGGCAACAGCAGCATTGTTCAGTCTCACTTGTGACATGTAGGCTACTTACGGTCGTCACCCGTCACAGACGCACGCGACACGGTACTTAAATAAACTAACTTTAATGGCTAAACACAACTGTTACTAATATAAAATAGGATGGAGTCTTCACTCGCATGCTCGCCGGTAGGCGGAGCTTTGGCTCTTCTTGCCCACAGCATTTCATACGTTAGCAAGAAATGGCAAAGCCAATCAGCGATTTTTTGGGGGGGTTAGGGAGGCGGTGTCACGCCAATTTTTATCTGGGTGACGCAATAACATTCTAAAACAGCTGTTATACTAAAGTTTCGTTACAGCGTCCGTTGCTATGCCGACACGGGACACCAATGCACTACACCAATGCAGCGGGAGTCGTAGTAGAGAACACTATCTGTTAACATTGACTAGACACTGACGGACAAAACAACGTTTATTGTCAATCAAAATAATTGCTAGGGACATTTCAGAGTCGCTTGATATTGGTAGGGACACGTCCCTACCGTCCCTACCCAATTCTACGCCCTTGGGTGTATATGTTTTTGTGTGCAAAAATACGTTTTCTTAGTCAAAATTTGAGTGAATGGATTTGTAGAAATTACACTTTTATTTTGAAAAAATCGGACCGGACGTTTGTTCTGGCGAAACACAAGCAATATGCGTTCTGCCCCAGGATGTTGACTTCCGGCTTGGGTGTTTACCCTTCAAAATAAAAGCGCGAGATTTACCAATTCATTTGTATTTAATCGTCAAATCCAGTAAGCGAGGAACCAGGTTAATATTCAATGTCACAATAATAATAAAAAATGCGGTAATATTAACTATAAAGGCTGCATGTATTAGATTGTGCAGAATACACACAGAGCACATATTAAATTGGACTACAAACAAATCGACATAGACACAGACAGGTCTGTAGGAGTGTTTTGGCCATGGTTTTGACACATCTTGTGCAATAGCAATGAAAGGTGACCTGTGTAATGTTTAATTTGTGTAGCCTATGTAATCAACAATCGTTATCAAAGAGAAACATTGTACAGATTGTATAGTTGCTCTTTGATGCATTTCATTTATGTATGTATTTATTTATTCATTCATTCATTTAGTGCAAAAAGTTTTTTTGTCAAAATAGAAATTACACGTTTATTCTGAAAAACAGACCGGAGGGAACAGAAAATAACACTTCCGGTTTGGGCGTTTAGCCTTCAAAATAAAAGCGCGAGATTTTAAACGTATACATACTGTTTTAAACCAATTACTTTGTATTTAATCTTCAAATTCAATAAGTGAGCACCAATATTAATGTTTGATGTCAAAATAATAATTTAAAAAATTCTATGTGTCATTTTTAACTATAAACGCTGCATATATTACACTTTCTGACATTTTCTGACTAAATTGGACACGGTACAGTTTAACTTTATTTGTATGTGCGCAGGTTCTATGTCAAAACACTCCTGCAGACCTGTACTTTCACTACAAACTAACATTTAGGTCCAAGCTGTTTAAGAAAAGTCATGGCAGGCCCTCAAAGTCAGCCATACTGTAATAATACAGTACAGTACTACACTGCAGAAGTGTTTTGACATAGAACTTGTGCACATACAATGAAAGGTGACCTGTGTAGTGTTTAATCTGTGTAGCCTATGTAGTCCAAAAATGCCAAATCTCTGTTTAAATGTAGAGGGGAACCTTCAACTAAATGATTACAAGAATTCATATCATGGAAAAACATTGTACAGATTGTATAGTTGCATTTTGTTCCTTAATTATTTGTTTTCTGTGCAAAAATATGTTTTTTTTAGTCAACATTTGAGTGTTGTATATTCTCTATACTCCATACTGTTAACCTTTGCACATTCTCTGGTCAATATTTTGCACATTCCTGCACAAACTGTACAGCTTTTTCATTTCACTTTAAAAAACAGATATATTGCACATATGTTTTATTATATTTTTTTCATATTCTGTATTATTTATGTTTCTTGACTTGCAGTACTTCCTCCTCTTCCTCCTCCTCCCCCATACTAAAAACAGGAGTGAAAGGCCCAGGTCAGGGATTTCCTTGCTCCATTTCCTTGCTTTGCTCCATTGCTCTTATTCTGAAAAAATCGCACCGGAAGTCTTATTCTTATTTCAACGGGCGGAACACAAGCAGTAGAAGAATAATACAACACACAAACATTTGCACATCCTATCAGCTGAATCTGTAAATCGATGGGGACATAGCAGAACCAAAAATGCCGAAAAAATACTCGTACAGTCGTGAAACGGTAGAGTAAGTATAGCAGTCGGCTGTCTAATAAATAGGCAACCGAGCAGTCTTGAAACTGCTCAATAACGAGAGTGTAGGGTAATAAAACTCACAATGCTAGCTGCAGCTAACTTGGCTAGAGCTAACTGTGACGTTTCGTGGTACAACGTCCGGTTTTCAAAATAAACGTTCTAGAGGATTTAGAAGATGTTGCAAGTTAGAATTGTATTCCATCATGTCATCGTAGGCATATGAAGTGAGAAATGGATCAATGAGCCTGAAGGCTTTTCATTTTTCGCTTTGACTGACATTGTGGGCTATTGTGTTATAGAAGAAGTTCCACACATTTACTCGGATTCAGTGATGTTAGTGCTGGTAGAAGAATCATGCAACACTAGCAAAAGCACTTGATACTGACATTGGTTTTAATCTCTACATGTACAAATTACAAGGTATACAAATAGAAAGTTTGATAAGTAGGTTTATGGTAGAAAAAAAATATAGTTAGTATAAAGTTATAGCTTCACTCCAGTTACTGCACAGTGGGTCAGAGAAATTGATCAGTGCAGGACTAGTGTTGAAATTGCTCACCTTACACTTGTACATAATCCATAATATGCTTTCACAAATTTGCAGGATTCTTGAATCTCTGTGGGCGCAGGGAATGCAGAATTGCAGCTCTAATGAGAACAAATTGAAAGTCCAGCAGGCAGCTGTGGCAACAGGCCTTGTGGATGAGAGAGTAAAGGTACAGTACGCTCTTATAGAGTTATACATACTGTTATAGTCATAGAGAAGTCTGCCCTTTTGCATTGTTTTTTAAGATGTATTAATGAAGATAAAAAAGGAAAGAGAGATGTGACACTGGAGGGTTCAGACTTGGATGCTTTCAGTCACAGTCTGTCCATTCTGACACTGAAACACCACCATTACACCTTTTTTATTAAACATTATTAAGAGTTTGTTATTTCTGCATGGATTGGATTCATCAAAGGGACATCTCATGTTCTCATAGTGGGATAGGGCTCCTGAAAATGAGTTGCTGTTTCCTCTCTTCTGACACCTCAAATTGCTTCTTGTGCTCTGTTGAAGTCTTTGCTCATTGGCTCAAGTGCTATTTTTCACCCTTAATTTGTCTGAAGGATCACAAACAAGTGTGCAGCTTCCTGGATTTTGTTTTTCAAAATGTATGTGGCATCAAATTTCCATTTAAAAAAAAAAAAAGAGGATTGTTCTATTAATTGCACCGTATGCTATTCTTTATGTTCTATGGTAAAGCTTTGGATATACCACAGGAACAGAAAGAAGAGGAGGGAAGATGGGGGGCCGACACAGAGAAAGCAGTTGTGTCCTTCCACGACTAAGGCAAGCATTTCTACTAAAGGTATAGTAGACTTATGATGGCTTACTCTATTTTACTTTTCTAATTTATTCTTGAAATTAATATCTACTGGGCACTGGGCGTGCTACTACCCACTGTAGTGTTGTTTGTCCAGTAATAGTCTGGGTAATCAGCTAATGTAAACCACACTCCATTGCATTGCATCAGACAACAAATGTGAACTGAAGAATGTATAATTCACAACATTATCCCCTAGTATTATCCCTTTCAGCTAGTATATCTTGATCGATATTTGCATATCTCTGCCAAAAAACAAATATATTCCTTATATTATTTCAGATGTCCCTCAAGAGACAGAATTTAATTAGCTTTGAACTTTGGAATTATTTGCATGTTTATGAATTAATATTTATTAAATTCTAATACTTGAAAATCTTCTTGAGAAAGTTAAGACACTGTAACAACAACCTGAGCAAAATATAACATTGCAGTTAAATATATAAAACTCTTAGCAAACTTTTTATAATATTTCTAAAAGTAGCTTCTGTCAATTAAAAAAGTCTGTTTGGAGAATGTATTTCTCATTAGCATATGAGACTTAAAGGAAATATCCACCCTAAAACACAATGTTTTTAAAAAAAACAAACAGCTACGTGCCTTGTATTTCTGGGCCAATTTTATTGTTTGCTGGTGTATTTTTCAACATCACTGGCCAAGCGTAGACGACATGACGTCATGTCAGATATTTCCAGGGCAGTTACAGTGGAATTTGATAGCAGGAAATATTCCAGCTGTCTCAAACACCAACAGTAAACGACTTTCAACTACAAGGAAAAATCCATCGCAGAAAAGGAGGAGATATTTCTCCATTGACAGTAGCCTGAATAGACCACAATGCCCCTTACTGAAAATGCAGCAACATGCTGCATTTTCAGTAAGGGGCATTGTGGTCTATTCAGGGGAATTCAGGGGCATTCTGGGGAATGTAGGAAATCACTAACTGAAGTGGAAGTAGACGAGGCAGGTTGAGGAGAAAGTAAATTACACCAGAAAAGTAAATTACAACACAAAATAACTCCTGGAATGTGTTTAACATCACAAATTGTAAGTAAGAGGAAGAGTATCTGAGGGCGGATTTTACTTGACACATGTAGTGTGAAAAAAAGAGGTTTTGCTGAAATATTGTGAATCTTCCGATCTTTATCCCAGGTATGACGCATAATGTTGAAGGGAACATGAGTCAAGATGTCGCTGAAGAGTTGGATTCTAACTGGACGAGGCAGGGACAGAAAGACCCGGACCAGGACGCATCATCTGAGGAGGAGATGGACGCAGCCGCAACAGATCTGCCTCTTAAGAACCCAGACAAAGACAGTCACCAAGAAGCAGCCACCCGTCTAATACAAAGTGTTGAGGAAAAGGTGGGGGAATGCATAAGGGTCTTACTAAAAAGACGCAATAGTAGCCAAAAGAAAACTACATTGGTTTGCTAGGTAAACCTGATGCAATATGGATGTAACCCTGTGTTTCTCTTACAATTTAACATGTGGAGTGGGCTAGGGGAGAGTGGCACCTTTGTAAAATAACTGAATGGTTTCATCCTATGTGTATATATATACATATATACACTGAACAAAAATATAAACGCAACACTTTTGGTTTTGCTCCCATTTTTCATGAGTTGAAATAAAAGATCTAAGACTTTTTCTATGCACACAAAAGGCTTATTTCTCTCAAATTTTGTTCACAAATTTGTTTAAATCCATGTTAGTGAGCACTTCTCCTTTGCCAAGATAATCCATCCACCTGACAGGTGTGGCATATCAAGATGCTGATTAAACAGCATGATTATTGCACAGGTGTGCCTTGGGCTGGTCACAATAAAAGGCCACTCTAAAATATGCTTTATTTTAAATATATTATAAATATCTTTTTAAAATATGTTTTATCTTGAAAAAAGACATTTATTACGCACTGAACTATGGATCTCACATGACTAGGGCTACAGATATGCATTTTTTGAAAACCAGTCAGTATCTGGTGTGACCACCATTTGCCTCATGCAGTGCGGCACATCTCCTTCACATAGTTGATCAGGTTGTTGATTGTGGGCTGTGGAGTGTTGGTCCACTCCTCTTCAATGGCTGTGCGAAGTTGCTGGATATCGGCAGGAATTGGAACACGCTGTCGTACACGCCGATCCAGAGCATCCCAAACATGCTCAATGGGTGACATGTCTGGTGAGTATGCAGGCCGTGCAAGAACTGGGATGTTTTCAGCTTCCAGGAATTGTGTACAGATCCTTGCAACATGGGGCTGTGCATTATCATGCTGCAACATGAGCTCTGGTGGACATTTCTGCAGTCAGCATGCAAATTGCACGCTCCCTCAAAACTTGCGACATCTGTGGCATTGTGTTGTGTGATAAAAACTGCATATTTTAGAGTGGCCTTTTATTGTGACCAGCCCAAGGCACACCTGTGCAATAATCATGCTGTTTAATCAGCATCTTGATATGCCACACCTGTCAGGTGGATGGATTATCTTGGCAAAGGAGAAGTGCTCACTAACATGGATTTAAACAAATTTGTGAACAAAATTTGAGAGAAATAAGCCTTTTGTGTGCATAGAAAAAGTCTTAGATCTTTTATTTCAACTCATGAAAAATGGGAGCAAAAACAAGTGTTGCGTTTATATTTTTGTTATATATATATATATATATATATATATATTCAAAGAAGAAAAACAGAGTGCTACAAAAATGGTGCAAAGTGTCAAAAAAAATTCAAAAGAAGGTGCTCTTAGGTTTGGAGAATGTAATGGAATGAAATAAAAGTCCAAGGCACTCTAATTTGAAAAACTGTAAAAAGCCTTTATTTTATGGGCTCATCTATTTATTCAGCATCTTCTAGGGCAAACACAGTTGAAACTTTGGACTTGATGCGTCCACAAGAGTCTGATGAGTCTATTATATTTTGTTTCTTTCAGGTTCAGGAGCTCCAGGCTTGTAATTGTGAGGTTATTTTCATGGTGTACAACCAGAGCAGTGGGGTCCTGTCCACCACGGGGACGGCCAAAGGATTGGACTTCCTGAACTCTCACAATCCAGGCATTCACTTGCAGTTTGCAACAGCCGTGTCAAACTCTTCCAGTGACTACACTTTAACCTGATTCATACCATGGCATGTGTGAATACTCAGTTCTGTTGGTCGGGGTAGCATCCTCTGTTTTCATGTGACTGGACACCTCTGATGCAGCTGTTTGATCACCATCCTACATTGCTGCCATGTTTCAAGTATTTCATTTCACCGGTACACTGGAAAGTAATTAATGGGTCAAATAAGTATTAGTGTTACATTCAAGATGGCCATGTTGGCAATCAAGGATCATGAAGACGGTCATCCTTGAAAAAGGCATTGCTCAGGCCTGGTAACAACATATCCTTGGGTCCTTAAAACGTCTTAAAATACATTACCTAAATTTAAGGCTTTTGTTTGTATTGTATTTGTTTGTTCTTTTATTTTTCTTGATGAGCACTGTCAGGGCACATTTGCTTTGGCAATATTGTTGTTCTTTTTCTTCTTAGTGGTGTTTTACGGTGGCCGGCATCCAACATTAATGGTGCATTACTTTCCTCTTCCACAAATCTTGTATGCCATGGGATTCTAGCCTAAACTCTATACAATAATCTTGTTTCTTTTTTAATAAATAAATAATATTCTACAACCCACATTGCTATCTGTACAATTAAACATTCCTGTCAACTCAAATCCTTGTTCTAGCTTGTCTTAAATCTGTAATTGGCTGCTCCCTTTCTCTCTCTGATATTTCTGACATCTAATAACACCGATTACTCCTCTTGACAATAATGACATTTTCCTGGTGTTTTCCCATAATATGCAGTGTTTGGTTCAGTCTGCTGTGCCCTGAAATAATGATTTGGGCAATATTGTTACAGAACAGTCAGAGAGAGCGAGAGAGACCTCTGTCAGCTTGCTGCTGCCATCTGCTGTTTTGGAGGCTCTCTCCTGACGTCATGACTATACCAGTCAGGATTTCGCATCAGCCAATGGTGAACGAGTAAAGAGCATCCCCTCAGCCAATCACGGCCTCCAGCGTAGTTAAAGGTTTGAAAAGAGGGACGTTTGAAATTAAACGAGTAGCGTCTGTAGGAAGTGGTACATCTGAGTACAGAAACGAACTTGTTTGTGTTGAATTCAAGACGTAGTGATTTATTTAGTACTTTTTGACAACGTGTAATACCTACTGTTGAAAAGTTCGATAACGCGAGAGGTTGGTTAGAAAAACGGCCTCGCGGTACGGTACATGTATGTATCTAGCCGGGTAGCTAACACCAGCTCCTGTTAGCTAACTAGCCGACTTGGCTACAAGCTGTGTTACCGACTTGTGAGCGTTGTGAGTTGGATTCGTCTTTGTCATCTGAGCTTATTTTCCAAGCGGAGACCGTAGAGGGGTTGTTGTCAGTTATTGTGCAATAATATATGTAAGTATATAAGTAAGTAAGTAAGTCGTGTTTGCTAATAAATGGCAGTAGTTTTGTGTGTGCTTGTGTGTTAGTAGTTATGGCTTCCAACATCTCTAGCTAGCTACCAAGGTACGTTAGTTGACTTAATGCTAGCTAGCTAGCTTGCTAATTTAACGCCATCTCTTTTCATGTACGTTAACCACCCGAAGATGATATTTAATTCCAATTCATGGGGATTCAAACATGGAAAACTACTATCCTTCCGTCACTTTATAAAAGTACGGAGCACATTTTAGCATTGTTTTGTCCAATTTCTTAACTTCAATGGAAAAATTAAACATGGCGGAGAGCTTGCTTGATGGTGCCCCCCCCCTCTATACGTTTGTGGTGATTGAAGGCTTATTTTGCCAGTCAGGCAATTTGGGCCAAGAAAGTAATTTAACAAACTAGATTTTTCTGTCAATGGATTTTATTTTATTTTTTAAACTTAAACATAATTTAATTTTCCAGTCTTTGAAAGAAGGTGGTTCTTCTTGTAAAAAGTAAAGGTAGTGAGTTCTGTTTCTGTTTCTTTATCTGGTTTGCCTGATTCATATTAAATACTTTTGCTTTTGCTCTTTTTCCTCAGAGTATGGATTCTGCCAGGGTCAAGTTGACAAAGGAAGTCAAGCCACAAAGGCCTGAAATGAAGGTAGCACAAAGCATTATCCTGACTGCCAAATCATAATAAAAGTACTTTCTACCAGTAATCAGTACTGCTATACCCTGAGGGCACAAGCTATTCTGTTTGTCGTCCTTGGTGTATGATGTAGGTACTGACACTGAAGCTTTCAAACAGCACATTAATCTCAAATCAACAGCTCTTCCACAAGTCAGTTTATTCACTAGTTTGGAAGTTTGTGTGGAATCTGCCTCAAAAAAAGGTGAACTGGTGCTCTTCAGATTAGGTTCCACTAAATTTTGCTACAAACATTTTTGGAGACTTGTTTTCCTCCCTTGCATAACATTGCAATGGGTAGCAATTCCAAAAGTGGTCCAAGTTACTCTGTATACCATTTTGCCTTTATTTTAAGTGTGAAAAACATAATAAAATTACAAAAACGTTTCAGCTCAGTTGAGCCTTTGAGAGGGTCAAAACATGTTATGGAAGGGAGGCAAAACGGTTTCCAAAAAATGTGTAGCTCAATTTATTCAGTATTTGGTGCTTTTTCTTTAATTACAGTTGAGCAGTGGTGGACCAAAGCGGGTTCCTGTGTCACAGTTGCAGGCCACTCAAAAGCCTGTAGTCACACCAACCCAGTCGCAGCGGGTCCTTGGTGTATCAAATGGACCTCAGCGCATTCAGCGACCTGCCAGCCATCAGAAGCCGGTGTCTCATGTCTGCGCTGTTATCAGGACCACACATACTGCCGATCAGAATGTGAACCCTGCTACTCAGAATGTAAATCATGCAGCACAACCCAAGTCCACACCCCAGCAAAGCCAGCCGAAGACAAGTGTGCCCAAGGTGAAGCCGGAGCTGACCAAAACGGCAACAGACTCATCAAAGCAGGAGAAGCCACAAAGTAAGAGTTTACAAACTTGTTGTGGTTGGACATTCATGTGTGTCCTTGGTTGCTAATACATATAGTCATTTTTTTCCTTCTGTTAGGCAAGCCTGCCAGGAATGACTCCACAAATGCTTCTGCATTGAAATCGTAAGTCTGATTAGCATGGGGAGGAAATAAAAAAAAAAAAACGTATTTAGTGAAACATTTCAAATGTTCTCAACCACTCTATGTCCTCTTGTGCTCACACAGGAAGCGGTGGAGCCTGGAAAACTTTGACATTGGTCGCCCCTTAGGAAAGGGTAAATTTGGCAATGTCTACCTGGCCAGAGAGCGTCAAACCATGTTCATCTTGGCCCTGAAGGTGCTCTTCAAGAAGCAGCTGGAAAAGGCCGGGGTGGAGCACCAGCTGAGGAGAGAAGTGGAGATCCAGTCTCACCTCAGGTAGTTGCCAGATTTGATTTGCATGTGGTTCTTTATGTCACCATAAGACTACATGACTTTAAAAATCTTTGAAAATCACTTCACACTAAATGACAAACTTTAGCAGATTTTTAGTCTGTCATACAGTTGCACAAACAAGCTAGGGAACACCCATTTGACGAGGGGCATCACATACCTCACAGGTTGTATGTGATGGGGTTCACTGACGGAGCCCTGCAATTCTCAAATCTTGCTGAGCGCTCGTTACCACAAGATGTCCCTCTCACACTACAGAAATTCATCCCTGATTCAGATTGTTATCTTGGAAATCAACCAAGTTTGAAATGCTGTCTGCGGCCTAGACTGGTCTGCAGCTTGATTGGTGATAGGAGACTGACTCCTTACCCTCAAGCTCCACTAGAGCCATCGGGTGGCAGGCATTGCGATCAGCCATTGTGGCAATGCTTCTCTGAAATCAATGAAAGCCATGTTGCATTGCATTTGATGGAAGTGTCTAAGATCAAAAATTGCCAAGGTTCAGTTCTCGGTTGCTAATGTGCGTGTTCATCCTTACATAGTAAACTGAGAAACAAGATTTATACTGGTTGTTTTCTGGTGTTTTGACTCTCAAAAAATCTTAAAATGAATTGCAAATAGGCCATAATGACCAATATGTTTTTCAAAGTGACAAACTTACTTCAAAAAGCAGATAATTGTAACCTACCACACAAGTGGCTGGCTGTTTGTGGCTGTATTGTAGTTTGTTTCAGCTCAGCTTTTGTTTACATGTGTGTATGTAAAATACCAAAGGTATGAATGTTGATGAAGCTTTCCCCTCTGTTCCTCTTTCAAAACAACGTGCTCTATGGAGCTGGTAGAACGTCACATTGATGCCACACTGACTGCAAGCTGACGTTCAATTGAATTGGTGGGTTAACCCCATGTTACACTTTGAGATGATCTATGCCGAATGTCTATGCAGACTCCATCATATCTGAGTCAGCAAAGACTCATCCTGATCTTGAAATCCAGTCAGTATGGCAAAATGAGTCTTCCTTTTTTGACACCAACCATTTATGGCGAGCTGAAATGTCAGAGTTATACACTCTATTTTTATGTTTATTTTACCAGGCAGGTCACATCAGAACAAATTCTTATTTACACACACAATATGCCTGAATTCTGAATCTGCCACCAACCCGTACCTCTTGAAGTATTGGTTGTATCACCAAATATTTCTCAGAATCATCTTCTCTATCGGTGTATCCCACAGGCACCCTAATATCCTGCGCCTCTATGGCTACTTCCACGACACATCTCGTGTGTACCTCATCCTGGAGTTTGCACCTAAGGGAGAGCTTTACAGCGAGCTACAACGTTGTGGGAGTTTTAATGAGGAGAGGAGTGCCACAGTAAGTTTGCCTGTTTAAATGAATACCATTTTGTACTTGGCTGTTTGAATGATGAGTTGACATCACCAGCGTACGGGCATATAGTTATGTTCTTACAGACAGTGACAGTAAGCCATGAGTGATATGTGTGTGTGTTTATACCATGGAGTTTTGTAGTATCGCTGTTGCCGTGTGAAAACCTTGTCGTCCCAATTTGTGGTGATTTTCATGTGTTTATTACATGTTCCCTATGAGTTGAGAAAATTCTCAAACCACTTGGGCTTATGAAACCTTTTCAAGACAACTTGAAAAATGGCAAAAATGCATTGTTATCAACCTAAAAACAGGGCTGTTTTTCTTAGTTCCTCGAAAGTGTGACATTTTGGAGATGCCAGGTTTCTACCTGACAACAATAAGTTGCTTGACACCTCACTACTGTTCCATTTCCAGTGTAGATTTCCATTTCCTGCCCCCCTCCCCATTCATTACTTTTGTCTGTTAGCCTTATCACATCCCTAAACTACAATTTTTTTTTATGTACCATGCTCTCATTTTTTTTCTGTTTACCCCATAGTACATCATGGAGCTGGCAGATGCCCTCAACTACTGCCACTCCAAGAAGGTGATCCACAGGGACATCAAACCGGAGAACCTACTACTGGGAGCCAACGGGGAACTGAAGATTGCTGATTTTGGCTGGTCTGTCCACACACCCTCCTCCAGGTATGCGTGTAAAAATGTAGTATCCTAACGTTGGGGGAGAAATATAGTTTTGGTCTTGTATTTGTAATTGTTGCTGGTTGTTTGTCTTCCATGGTTAATGTGTGCATGTCCGGAATTTTATTCTGTCCCCTGAAGTTAATGGGTTTTTGTTGCCCCGCCACAGCCGCACATCCCAGTGGTCAACACTACTGAAGACTGTCTTGCGTTGTCTTTTTCTCTTGGGTTGTTCAGGAGGTCCACCCTGTGTGGAACTCTGGACTACCTGCCTCCAGAGATGATTGAGGGAAGAACTCATGACGAGAAAGTGGACCTGTGGAGTCTGGGGGTCCTTTGCTACGAGTTCCTGGTGGGCTGCCCCCCCTTTGAAACAAAAAGTCATGAGGACACCTACCGCAAGATATCAAGGGTAAGGGAGGGAAGGTGGGACACCTGAACAATGGGGATTTATTTTATAGGGCTGTATAATCTGGATCCGTTGATAAATGCCAAATCAAGCAATACTTTTTTTTTAAAATAAATTAAAGTCATAATTAAATGAAAAATGGCTTTCTCCTTATTTGCTAATTCTCTATCATAACATATACCTATTTAACAAGAAATGCCATTCTGGTATCTTTTTTTTCTTTTTACCAAAATCCCTTAATAATCTGTTAGAAATTACTTGAAATTGCTTGAAAGTGGCATATTTTTAGTGGCCATTTCATTCAAAATTCACACCGATAAAGCATACTGATTTTTGCACATCTTGTAAAATCTGCAACTTCACAACTTTCAAAAATGACATGAGTGGCAACATGGTACAGTGGTGCATTTTTGGGTATTCGTCCCCCGAAAGCTGCATTTCCTTTTCCATGTGGTTGCTGATTCCCGTTGCCTGGAATCTATTCATTTTGAACAATCTGCAACTTGTGACAGAAGATTTTGTGCAAACCATTTCACAGTGGATTTCTTCACAAACTACACAAAGGGCTTCACTGCCTTTCTTTCCATGTTTATGATCCAACTCGCCCACTTTTGAAAGCCCCTCCTTGCGTTATGTCTTGCCGCAACATTCTGTTTCAACCAGAAATGCATTGAATTACAGGAGCAATGCGCCATCAAAATGCAGTTTCCTTGTGACTTGAACGAATACATTTTCCAGATCTACTTTTTTATGCGTTTTGTATTGTCCCATTCACATCTCTGGAAGTTTCAGTTTAGTCTGTAATCACTAGAGTTTGGCTCATAATTGTCATTTGTTTGGTCTGCCCAAGTGTCATTTGTCTAAAAATCTTTTTGTTGTCCCTGCAGGTGGAGTTTAGTTACCCCGCTGCGGCCAATGTCAGTGCCGGTGCCAGAGACTTGATTGGCAGGTTGCTGAAGCACAACCCCATGCACAGGTTGCCCATCGAGGGAGTCCTGTGCCACCCCTGGGTGGCCGAGCACTCCACCAAGAAGCCCACCACCCTGTCAGCCAGCACAGAGCCCAGCCAGTGAGCCCATTTGTCCCTCTCCATCCGCTGGCTGATGGCTGTACATGTTTTTTCATGACCCCGGGTGTTTTGAGGTGGAGTTTACCGGTCAGATTGACTGGCCAGTGCAGAACGCAGGCTGTTCACAGGCGCGAAACACGCTCGCCAGTGTGCAGCCGGTTTATCTAAATTGGCTTGTACCACTACTTTCACTGTGGATTACTTCATTTATCCTTCATATGGATGTTTTCCTCTGCAGGCATCTTGAGCCATTGTATCTTTCAGCCTTTTTGAATGTTTGTGTCATCCTAATGGCATTCTTGTGTCTGTAAATATTTTACTGTTTTTGCTTTGTAATTGAGAATTTTATTGCCCTTTATTGAAATCTCACTACTTGAAATAAATGTTGTCCTAAAAATGTTAATGGAGTGTCATCGGATTAAACATTGTCCTTTTGTGTCATTGAAAATTATTGTAACAACAGGGTTTTGGCATTTCAAACTCACAGTAACTATGTCTCACATACTTGGTAAACAAGACTGTGCTGATGACCAGATTGCTTTGGTTTAGATAAGTTTTGTAGTGTCAGTTGCGCTCAGCAACACCCAAGGTATTCCAGTGGTGTGTGTGGCCAGTAGAGGGCGCTGGACCACCACATTTACACTTTCAGAGGGAGAAACTGTGAGCCATTTTTGGCATTATTGGTTCTATTCTCACTATTATACAGCTAGACTGTCTTGCTAAATGCATTACTACTGCAATAAAAAAATGGTTAAGTTATTTGTTTCACCTGTTTTCATGTCAGTCCTCTGCCTTAGTAGAGCTTTTTCGAGATTGCAAGGAAAGAACCAATTTTAAAATCACATAACTCAAATTCAACCGCTCATATCAGGTTATGAAAAACGTGGAACCAGGAAAATATTGCCCCATTTTGCGTGTGTAGTTTGATAACCCTGCATTGACCCGATTAAATTATGCAAGTGAGAGCTATGTGTAGGTCTATTACAAAAACGTGTGTAATGACATTTAATTTATGTAGCCTAGCCTACATGGTATTGTTCAAATAGATAAACGTGGTCCTACCAGCCCAGCGCGAAATAACCGAAATAATCAGTAGCACAATAAAAAGTCTTATGTTCGATAAATTAGGCTACATAAAGGATCATCATTTTAAAAAAACGTTTTAAATGGAAAAATATAGGAAAAAAGACAACTGTGTACCTGGTAATTAATACTGAGTTGAAAGGTAATAAAAATGATAGTTTAAAAAAAAAAGTATTGTTCAGAAATAAATCAATCAAAATATTTCAGTGATTTTATTGTTTGGTAGTAGTTACGGGTTCCCACACTCCTGGGGAAAGTAATGGAAGTTTAAAATTGTATTTCCCAGGCCTGGAGAAGTTATGAAAAATGATTAAAGAGAGAAAAGTTTTGGAAAAAGTCATGAAATGTTTGGAATTTCATCAGTGGAAAGGTGTGGGGAACTTGGTGCATATTTTCTCTGGCTGGTGGGAGCTGCTCTGTCCGCTAGGTGGCGCCATAGGCATGAAAATGTCCAGTAAAATCCCCTGTCTAGGTTGAGTTTATATGGAAGGAAATTCTGCTTGTGCCGTGTTGGTTTCTTCTTTTTAGTCTGCGGTTGGTTTGTAAATGAAAGAATACGATGATTTAATAAATAATTTGCAAGTATCTATAGAAAGACGTGTTTTTTTCTTTTTCTTTTGCAAAGTTGGGATGTTCCCAAGTGTTTGTACGAAAATCTAATCGTCTGCCCGTGTTGAGGAATTGACATTGATTTCCGGACAGGTGATTGCTTAATTTCCCTTAAAGATGTGATATATCTGTAAGAATCTGGAAATATTATTTCAAAGATAATATTCTGTAGTTTAGACTGTTATAGGTTCATTCCCATATTGTTCCGCGTGGATGCGGCTGTTCCAAAAGTGACATTTGTCCAAGATCGAGGCCTCCACCTGTGCATCTGTTCATGCGGTAAACAGAATAGAAATAGTTAAGCTTTTTTTTCTCTAGCTTCTTGCACCTCTGCTGCATGACCTTTAATGAAATTGCCCCTTGATAATAATAGCTTATGATTGTGTGTACGGCTATAAGGTAAATCCGTGCATTCGTATATGCACCAGGTAGCTTGATGCTTGGTGCTTCAGACAGATGGAGATTAGACCAGCCAGAAATAAAAGAGTTCGTCCAGATGTTTTCTGCCCAGATAATCAACACAGTTGCTGAACAGGTAGGCCAGAAGATGCCAGCCTGCAGCGGAAAATCTGGAAAAAGGCTCGTGATTTGAACATGCAGAAATGCAAGGCCCGACATGAATGCTTTGAATTTTTTCTACAGTCAAAAATATAATCCAAGAATTTTTGCCAATATAGCCTACATTTTAAATAGGATTTCGAGTGGCATGTAGCATTGTAGGCCTATGAGAATCGAAACGTCTCTCTCTCTCTCTCTCTCTCTCTCTCTCTCTCTCTCTCTCTCTCTCTACCTTTTACAATGTGGCCGATTTGGGTTTAAAAAATAAATAAATATAAGTGGGACTATTTTCTCCATCTTTTTTGGTATTTTATTATAGAGAAAAAATACATGGTTCTCACCGTTTTCGTTTTCATTACATAAAACCACACACATTTTTACAATATAATTTCACTTATTTCTTTATTCTTTAATATTCATTTTCACGATATATGATAACGACTTTGAGATATACATTCCATCTTTTTGAAACCACAATAACACACTACACATACGGTTTTATAACATTTCCACAGGACCCATTGGATTGCACAGAATGAAAAATGTCTTTATGCACATTTTCTTCTTTAATGATCTCTTTTAGATTCAGACACCCGAATTTCGAGACAGGAATCTTTCAAATTAATCTCGGAATTTCAAATGCACAATGAAAAGCATTTCGGAGATAGCCAAATTGAGTGTGTAGGATTTCAATTTGGGATCCCCCTCTGTCTGAGTAGCCTAAATTTGGCCCAGTTTGTAGGGTTAAAGATTACGCCAGAATGTGTATTTTTAGGTCAGGTGCATTTACTATTATTTCCCATTTAAAAGTTCAATAAATTGAATTTCAAATGTGTAAATCCCACATTTGAAAACCTAATTCAATAATTCACTGACATTGTCACTGTCAAGATTTGGAGGAGTTTTATTTCCACTTCCCAGTTTCATTATATTTTATGTGTCTGAATATCATACATTCAATGCATAGTTTGTATAGCTGCTGTGTACTATCTGATATTTTCACTGTATGCATTTCCAGTAGTTTAACCTGCTCAGGGAAGGTCCGATTTCCTCATTTCTAACGAAACTTTGCTATTCTTATTAATATTTCTATATGCATTCATAAGTGTGTTGGAACACCATGACTGTGTTTTTAATGCTGGTTATTGCCATTGTGTTATTTGCCATCTTGTTTGTCCACAGGCTTTTCTGTGTTTAACACCACATTCACTGCCCATTATGACACTGCAAATCACCTAGAAGAAGAAAGTGGCATTTATTTTTTAGAAACTTATCTTACTCATCATTAAATCACATTATGTCGTCGAATCGTCGCCCATCACAAACTTTGAACGTTAAATGAAGTGAATTCTCATGTGGGGAAGCACCACAAGAGCGATGAAAAGACAAATTGCCCTTTTTGCAATTTTGTTTAAGGTCAATATTGTAAACCTTCACTCCACTGGAAAATATGTAAATGTACTTTGTTCGCATATTTATACAACATGTATAATTGTCCATATAGTGTGTTGTGGATGCACTAGTTTCCTTCACTAACACCGGCTCTATTTCTCGGTGTGTGTGGGTGTGTGTGTGTGTGTGTGTGTGTGTGTGTGTGTGTGTGTGTGTGTGTGTGTGTTTGTGAATTGATGCAAGACTGTATGAGCGCGCAAATGTTTGCGTGTGTTCTGTGCGCGCTTTTTACGCATGAATTAAGCAGGGGGGCTGCGCTTGCTGGGAAGTCGTGTTTTTCACTAAATGGGGATTTGCAGTTAATATCTAGTTCCAGCAATGGCTTGCATCTAATCGTGTATGTTATACTTGTAAGCTTCTATGAGCCCCTCCATTGAGTGAATGAAACCAGATATGCTGCATATACCCCCTATTACAAAGATGGCGACATCAAAGAAAACCTGGTGCCATAGCAGCTTTCTCCATAAAAGCTTGAGGTGGAAGAGACTGGGAAGCAGAAAGCACAACCCTGCGCCTGTCAGGCTGCCAGTGAGACCCATGAGAAGGGCGAAATGTGGCACATAGATCGCCATGAGCAAGGTGAACACAACAAGGCTACATCGGAGAGTGAGGCCCCAAGATTTCAGGCGTCCATCGCCTCCGTAGCAATCTGGAAAGTATGCGCGTGCTCCGTCCTGGAAAAACGATTTCTCTAAAACTTCGACGGCAGCAAAAAATGGCAACGGATATGACAGCAAGGCTTTGGCCACTAAGAAAAGATTGACGACAGCTCGGATGGTTGAGGGCAGGTTGTCAGTGATGACCTCCTTGGTGGCGTCAGCCCAGGTCAAATAGGCCACCAGGGCGAAGAGGCCCTTGAGGATGCAGGCAGCGATATGAGTCCAATTCATCATGCAGTGGAACTCGCTGGGTTTCTGCATGTTCCCCTCCAGAGACGGCAGGAAAATCTGAGAGGTGTAGCTGAACACGATAATACCAATAGAGATGGGGAACTTCTTGACATCGATGTAAAACTTGACCTTGTCCCAGGCCCAATCTCTTGCTCTGGAGAGACAGTAAGCTATCACCAGCACGTTGATGACGAAGTGGGCCATTGTGCACAGCAAGCTGAACTTGGAGACGGCTTTCAGGTTCTTGAGGAAGGCGCAGGGGAGAAGAGCGGCGGTGGCGATGATGGCCCAAGATTTCTGTGAAATTGGCATGTTGGGGAAGCTATTGTACATGAGATTACCACTGACAACGACATACAGAATACAAGTCATCACTAGCTCTATGATTTGGGCTACATTCACGATATGGCCACCCAAAGCTGGGAATCTGGGCGCGCAGCACGCGTTGGCAATGTCCACATATGAGTCCCTCACACGCACAAGCTGCCCGTCTTCATCCTCCTCGTACAGGCAGGAAATTAGGATTTTCCCCGTGTAACAACACACCACGGCGGCGAAAATAATGAGAAATAGTCCGAGGTATCCCCCGTGCAGAATGGCGTAGGGCAACCCAAGCACGAACATCCCCTGTAAATACAAACACACATTGGGCATGATTATATGGGTGAAGCTTCTATGAGGCCCTCCATTGAATGAATGAAACATCTTTGACATATATTCATAATATAGGCCTACACCATAGTAAGTGGTATCAAACTATTAATCATTCATGCTTTTCTGAAAACATAATTTATTTTTGATTTGTGGTTATGTTGTTTGATGATGATCACGGGCTGGAGGTCACAATTCAATCAACTTTCTATTTACCACTACAATATTTGTTTTTTTGTTGTTGTTTTTACAATTAACACTCTAGTATATTTTATTATTGGGTTTATCAGCCTGAAAGCTATCTGTAGTGAATGTCAGCCCAGTTTTCATGTTGTGGGTTTTCCACTTTGCTTTGAGCGCATCCACCCCGCCTCTGACGTCATCACGAGACGGAGGAGACACAGTCTGACGTCACTGTGACTGCCGTGACCACGGCCTTAATAAGGCATGAAGGGATTTTTGTCACATACACATACTCTGTCGAGTAAATCCTAACACTTAAACGATGGCCCCTCTCCTTTCACATCCAATAAGTTGGATTTGGGGCAAAATAGCTGCGCGCACACGTGGAACATTGTGCGTAATGGGATGGTTCGTGTACTATAAAAACAATACTTGGCAAATTTGCTTATATGTTTTCTCTTTTCCATTTCTGTCTGTGCAAATGCAATTAGCAAAGGAATATTTTTTGTAGAATATGATAAGTAATAGATTTTATTCTTCCATGATAACTCCGTGCGTAAAATCGATGCCTCTCAGACATTATTTTCATTTTTACACCGTTTTTCCTTCACTGAAGTTTGGTGTCTTTATCCTGTAAATAATATAATGCAACAAAATACAATACAGCTATGGCCAAGTAACATATTGTGGAAAAATAAACCCAAAACAGCTAGGCTATAGAATGGCAACAGTTTCTCTTATAGATTCATCCATATATTCGCTGCCATGCGGGGTGATGAGCAGTTTTAAGGGACTCACGGTGCATGCATCACCACACAGAGAATGCACTGGGGGACACTTCCAATAACCCTAAGTTCTTTTTTAAATCAATAAAATGTTAAATGTTATTTTTCCTTGAACAGTAGCTTTACAAAGTGGCTGCTACAGGACACACAACCCACTGGTACTGAGTGGTGATTTTTGGTTGTCGCATTAATAATTAGATGAACTTCTATGTGGTCACAGGTGTGCGTAATCTAGTGTTTTACAACGGCTTCGAACGCGACTCAGCCAATCAGAACCGAGTGTCGGAACTATCGTTAATCCGGTCTGTAAAGTGCGTCTTTACCTGGATTGCATTCGTGACGTTCCAGCCCGCCTCCCAAGCGGTGATTTTTGGTCTGACTTCAGACAATTCGTCTGTCAGACCTCCGTCCTTTGAGGCTGAGGGCGGCGGACCGGTGCCGTCTCTCTGGTAGTGGCTGTCCCCCTCCAGCACTCCTCCGTCCCCGCCACCGATCTGTCCGCTCCCCTCTCCTCCCATCTCGTCGGATGTCATAATGTCCATCTGCATCCCCTGCCTGTGGTCGTAGTCCAGGTCATCGCAGGCGGCGAAGCCCAGAGCCTCCTCGTCGGTGGCGGCCTGGAAGCCCATCCTGGCGAACATCCCGCTCACCTTCGCCTGGGATTTGTTGGAGACGGATGTGGCTGCATTTGACAGTTTATTAGAAAGCTTGCTTCTGATTAACGTCGCCATTTTTTCGCTCCTCTCTCAACACTCAACTGTCTGCAGCAAAATTAGTTTTTGTTTCCTCAGTCAATCAAATTAGAGGCTACTTTGGACTGCAACTCTTGGTTCTTTGCATTCGATAAAGCCACGGGAAAAACGCGCTGGTTTTCAAAGCCACCGATGGTTTTCAGTTGCTATCTCCACTTCTTATTGAAGGTACGCCTGCTGCTCTTGATTATCCCCAGGTTCATGTCACCTTCAGACGTCGCTGCTCCGTCTCTGCATCTTGGCAATGCACTCTGATGCTCGACGAACACGCCCGGTATTCAATATTTGGGGCAGCTTAAAGCGGTGCGCGCAAAAGCTTTACGCAAAAAAAATGGCGAGCCGCAGGTTTCTAGAGGGCCTATAATATCGTTTTCTTTTAGGTTATAAGGTGTCGGGCAGCGTTTCCAAGAGTTGGTTGTTGGTTTTCAGGTGCCTTTACTGATGCCAATGCGGTACCGTGGAGCCCGGGGGGGAGGCAGGGAGGAGACACGTGTCCTCATCAGCCTGCCAATGCAAAGCACGTCTCCAGCCCCCCCAGTGCCCCACCAGGAGAAAACGGGAGAGATTTGCTGCATTTCTAGGGGAGGTGCTTGCAGTACCCCCACCGCCCCCTCCCCATCCCATAATCTATAATACTTCGTCCTAACATCCAATGACATTCCGGGGGCCTCAAGTCTTGCATAACTTTACGTGTATAAAAGGGGGTTGGAATTTGAAGAAAACCCCACCAACTCTTTGGATCAGGTTATATAACATAAAAGACTACAATTTTGTCATTTTTTAGAAACAATGTTGCGCCATGTGTTTCTTTTTAGCGACAAGAGGACGTGGAGCACCAAAGTAGTACCCAAGTTGTGTCTATTGGAATTATATGGATCGGGTTTAAAAAGCGTGTTGGGTGTATTGATGATGAGGAAAAATATTTTCGTGCGTTTTGTCTTGCTAAATGATGGTAAGGTGGAACTTGAGACAGCGTTGATGATATTAATATATGTAATTTTGCTTCCTTTTTTACGAGGTGAAACATCAAGTCTGACCTATTTCTATTTCAGCGGCTTTCATTTTAGGCTCAAGTTTTCATTCATGATGTCCATTCACTGCCTTTGATTGTGTCTGTGCAGCGGGTGGTAACAGTCTAGGCTATAGTTTCTTGTTAAATGGATATGAGACTAGACATCTTGAATGAAAAAAAAATCTAGCATATAGTTTCAGAAGAAAAAGGTTCAAAGAAAATACATTTTAACATATGGACATGAAAATATAAGGCTTGCATCTTGACTGATCTGGATTGAGAATGTTTTTTTTTATAGGCTATATGCTTTTTATTGTTTATTCTTTGGAATACTTTGATAATGCTTCAGCTTCTATTTTCACAATGACTATGAAAATGAATCAACCATGTGAGTTATAGACCAAAAATAAATAGGTATTCCTGCTTGAAAAGAACTCTCAAATAAAAAAACTACGAGCCTGGCTGAAGGATAATCTGCATCATGGATTTGAGTAAATTTATATAGTTCTTATATTCCTTCTGTTTTTTTCTTTTACATTTGTTTACCAACATTGTTACATTGAATAGGCCTATCAAAACAATTTCAAAATAATAAGCACTCCTAATGACAATGAAAGTTTTTTTTCTTTTTTCTTTTTCAGTGAGGTGTAGTGAACTGGCTTTTAACATAGTAACCTAGCCCCAAAGTACTGTAAACTGTTTGTTGACATTGTCTTGTCACTAGTACTTTGTGTCCGCCATTTTCAGTGTTTCCTCAGGCTGCAGTAAAGAGTTCATCACCATGATACAATGCCGTGGCCTAGCTTTGCCACACTTAAATAGCCTGGTCTACCATGTACTGTAGCTAGGCCTATTGCTCTATTTATTAATACATTTACTCTATTTGCTTTTGACTCAGAAAATATATGGCCTATTCAAAAATATGGCCTATTCATCTGTAGCTTGAAAAGCTTTGTTCTGTGAACCTGACTACTTCAATAGGCTGTAACCTGATAAGCCCAGTGATGCAGTGGTAAATAAAAAGGTGGGTAAGTGATCTCCAATCAGTGATCATTATAAGGCAAACAACTACCAATATAAAAACAATTATAGTTATGCTTTTTGCTTAAAAGACCCTATCTTCACTGGGTAGCCTACACATTACATCACTGTGATGAATACTATGAATTTATGACATAAAGATTTCTGTCAGCCTAACGAGGTGGGTTTACCCCCACTACATCCCTGGATCAGCCTTTCTGTGTTTATAGGGACACCATAATCCGTAACTCCTTAATTAGACAATTAATTTAGGTCCCGATTGAAATTGGGTATCATTCGCAAATGGACAACGATCATAACTTCACTGCAGACATTGAGAGAGCCGGAAAACATTCACAATTTGTTGCCTAGTAGGTCTATAATCTTTTTTTTTGTTTGTTTCGTTGAATGAGGTGATTTTAAGCATATATCCAGAATGAAATCAATTTGCACCGCGGTTGAATGATTTCACTGAGGGGAGCAGGCCTGGTATCAGCCTGGTCTCAGGAATCTCCATTAAATCTAGTAATCTGCAGCGTTTGAATTATAAAATACTACGCTAATAAACTGCTCACACCAACGCACTCCTGCTGTGTGCGTCGTTGTTGGGTTTTTTTCGTTGTGGGAACGAAAATGGCTGCTTTTCCCAGCCTGAGTGAAAGGGTTAATGACAGGCTGTTATCAGCGGGCTGCAGCCTGCTCTGATCCGCTCAGGACCGTCTGACTGAGAGGCTGCGAGATGAAAAGAGCAGCGAGCGAGGAGGGTACAAGGTCTGTAGTGGAGGCCGATTTCCGACCTGCTGTACAGATAAGCAAACAATGAAAACATAATAACAATAATAATAATAATAATACCCGATATTTTCTTTAATTGTAGGCCTATCCATTAAATGTGTAGGCCAAGATTTAGGCTACAATAACTTTTACAAAAAGGCCATGATGAACTGATAGCCTACACACACACACACACACACACACACACATGCACGCAAGAAAAAAACAAAAACAATCATTCCAAAGGCTCAAAGCCCACATTTCTCACTGGAAATGAGGAGCCAACATCACACCCTAATATGCAATTTTATCATTTAATTCACTAAAATGACAATATTGTCAGCGAAATTTCCAGTCCATCTTAATGCTGCCAATCCAGCCCCTGATTTTGTAGGCTACATTTTGTCTGGTCAAAAACGCCAAATCATCCCCGACAGTCTGGGAGCTCGTAGGTTTATCCCTCCTTCATCTGCAAAGGGAGGGGAAAGTGATTTTCCTCCTCATTGCCACAGTTTATCACCTATCATGAGAGCCAGCGCAGGGTCAGGTGCCACGTCCCAGGAGGATCCTCACCACCACTGTCATCTCTATCGATACAGATATATAGCCAATCAAGCTCTTATCTCTCCGTCCCAGTTTGCACCGCTTTGTGTTTGGCCCGCATCTCCAGCCAACAAAGGCAGAACCGATACCCACCAGTGACAGTGTGTTTTTTCACCATATACGGCCAAATAAAAAACGCCATTGTGGTCTCGCTGTCTCCTCAAATTCATTCCCTCCAGTGAATTACCCCCCCCCCCCCCCCCCCCCCCCCCCCCATCTCTCTCCCTACCCCCAACACACACACGCACATACACACACACACTTGCCCTACCCTCCCTCCTCGCTATTTCACCCCCGGCTCTCCTTTTTCACATTACACACTTGGGTGAGCTGGCACAAGGTTCTGCGGCTTCATGCCCCCCCTCCCCTCTTTTCCTCGAATCACACAAAAATGACTAATTATCGCGATAATGCGGGATATTTTCTCCTGGCAAAAAACATTCCGGGAAGCAGCTAAAATAATCTCAGCGATGCCGGGGCAAATAAATAGGTGGGCAACCTCAATCATAACGCAACCCACCGCCAGTATGAACAAAAAACAATTATAGTTTCAGAAAAGTGGGTATTATTTTATTCGTTCTTTCCTTAAAAAGCCAGATCGTCACATAAAATCAGTTTGATTCTGTATTTGATACAAAAAATTACGTCATCAAGATTTATATTAGACTACAAACTGGGCTTTGGTGGGTTTATACCCTCCACTACATCCTTGAGTACAATAGGCAGCATGCCTGTCATTGTGTCATTACCCCATCCATTCTAGATGTTTTCAGTTAGACTAGATGTGTGTGTGTGTGTGTGTGTGTGTGTGTGTGTGTGAGAGAGAGAGAGAGAGAGAGAGAGAGAGAGAGAGAGAGAGAGAGAGAGAGAGGAGATGAAAGGGATGCTATATGAATCACTTGACGCACGATGCAGACTGAGCTAAGAGAACAAGAGAGAGAGACTATTCACATTGTCAAGGGAAGGTGTGTGTGTGTTGTGTGTGTGTGTGTGTGTGTGTGTGTGTGTGTGTGTGTGTGTGTGTGTGCGTGTGTGTGTGTGTGTGTGTGTGTGTGTGGGGGGGGGGGGGGGGCGGGGGGGGGGGGGTGATGCAGAAGGCTTGAAGGAGCCTAGCATTCCGCAGCGACAACCGATAGTTTAAAGGGGTAGATAAGCCACGACAGGCCGCGATTTACAGTGATTTTACATTTCAGAAGCTAAGAGGCGTTATTAGCAGCGGAAGACACAAAAAACCCTCTCTGGGTTTCTAAATTCACTGTAAAGCACGGCGTCAAGTGGCTGGTTGCTTTTATTTATGTATGTATTAACTAAAATACACGGGCAATACCATAGAATAAAAAAAAGGCCAAACAACCATTCCACAGCTGAGGTCCCATATCCGAAGAATTCATTCTGTTTCATATTATCTGTCATTTAACCCATGACTGGCTGGCTGCTGTGTCTGTCTGCCAGCCAAGCGAGGCAGAAAATAACACATAACACTCCTCAATTAATAAGGGAAAGTGAAAAGGCGCTCGGTGTCTCTGGGGACGGCAGGGGGGGAAACCAGCCCACATCAGGCTAATCAGAAGACCTCAGAGTCCATTAACATTTGCATCACAATCCCAGGTAGCCTGGCTCCGCATTATCGACTTGATTAGCTGTTCCTTCGCTAAACTGTTTTTTAAAAATCGTTTGCAGATTGAAATAAGCAGAAGAGAAAACATTCAGAGCCAATTCACGTTGCAGTCACGTTTCAGCACCATGGACAGCAGGCGTTTCGGGTCCAGACCCTTTAAACCCTCTAATGGGAGCGGAGACCTGCCGACACACCTAGGCATGCTATAAGGAAAAAACTCCAACTAATACTATTACTATTACAAAATGTTAGTTTAATGTTTTTTTTTTGTTTTGTTTTTTTACTATAAGGCATATATGTCACTTCAGTTGGCACAATAAAAATGTATGAAAATGACTGTTCTGATTATAGGCTTTCCTCTCTCTACTGTTGTTTTCACCCCACCTATAAACCCAATTCTATGCCAAATCATAACTAACAACAAAAATATTTCCAGGTGGACTTGAACACAAAATCTCATCAAATGGGACATCTGTCTTGACATGGAAAGTTTGGGAATCCTTGGCCAACACCGCGGTGTCTGTAAAATGTACATAAGCCAGTTGAGAGTGGACCTGGGCAGAATGCCTCATTAGCTTTGGCAATTCTAAATAAAAGTAGGCTGTTTTGATTGATATGACACCAAACACACCCAGAGATGCACATCATCATTTTATCTTCTCCCCTCAGTCTGAGCTGCAGCCCATACACCCATCAGGCAATCACAACCGCCGCCCCCTTCCAGACAGAAATCCAGGTGGCCCGCAGTGGTAAACGACTAAGAGCCTTTTCATTATTCCTAATGCGCCTGTTTAATGGCTTATTATGGGCTCCCGAGAGAGTTCCTCAGAAAGGGGTTTGTATTAGCCCTGCATGCTGGCTTCTGCCTGAGAGCCATTTGTCTCAAATAGGAACAGTAGTGAAGAATAGACATCGAAATTCTTTGACTTTGCACATCTTTTGTTTCAGGCTAAAATGGGAAATTGGAGGACTATGATAATTTAGTCTATTGGTGGCCAATATATATAGCCTAGATGTGTAGGCTGGGTCAAATACAATTTCATTTTGGCCCATAATACGTTCTAATGATAACTTAGGCTACCTAACTACATTTGGTAAATGATGCAAGTCGAAATTATAATATCCCATAACATTGTAAATTTACATTTTTTGAATGCTTTTGTGATCTCTGTCTTGTTGTTTTCCTTTCCAATAAGTGTCTGGTCTATGGCTGTTCTCAAGCAGTGAGGAGTATGCAGTGATGAAGTGGTAAATACAAACTATGATCTCAACCAAAAGCATTTACGTCGCTCTCACCTTAAAACAAAAGACCATATCCTCATATAAGTTACACCAGTTACTACCTCGCTAAGATTTATGTCCGCCTAAAAACGCGGGTAATCTCTATATTCCTCAAACGATAAAGGTGTGTAAACTGAATATCGGTGGGTTTTTTCTCCACTCCATCCCCGGGTGTTGGATAGAAAATGCTCCCCAGACGCCGTTTTGCTGTTAACCCACGGTGACTCTGCTCTCTCCATCACCTTTGACGCGCTCCTTCCTGCCCCGGCCCGGGTTCACTCTCCTGCTGCGACACATTAACATTGTAATTGCCTTTTTACCTCTCTCTTTGAACACAATAAACTGAGCCAGTCCGCGGGGACTTGCACGGCCCGGGGCTGGCACAAAGCTATGCCATCGATTTTTCACACACTGTCAGCAACCACCATAGCCATCAACAAGGGCTCCTAACATGCACAGCATAATGTTTTTTTTTTACATGTTCAAACTCAGCAGATGATGGATCTGCTGTACATCTGACTCCTGCCTCAGGGGAAATAAAATAAATAGTGAAAAAAAGAGCAAATTATTATTTCAGGGGCCCTCTGACCACAGGACTCACAGGCGGACAATGTTTTTGACTCAGGGAACATGTTTACCATATTGATCAGGGCTATTGGTAATGGGAAATAATCAATAGGTATCACACCTAATCTACTGGAAAGCCAGAACAAGAACCCCTCTCATTCTTACCAATGTGTGTGTGTATGGTCTAGTCACCCAGAGCATAACAGTGTTTGTGTGTGTGTCTGCATATGTGCAAATGTATGTGTAACTGTGTGTGAATGCTTGTGTGTGTGTGTGTGTGTGTGTGCATGCATGTGTGTGTGTGTGTGCGTGTGTGTGTATGTGTGTGTGTGTGGTCTCCTCACCCAGAGCAAAGTCAATCAATGAGCAGATCTCAGCAGCAGGTTAACTGATGTGTAATAGTTTTGTTCTCATTAAAGTTTTATGTCATGAGAATAGCTGACATGCTGTCTGCTCTCACAGGGAATCACAGGCTTGTTACCAGGCTGCACTTTGACTGAGAGAGCTGAATGTTTCACCGTGTTTCATCCTGCTGCCCCTAAACACAGCCACACTCGAGGTGACTGGGAGTTTCCCATCAGGGTTTCTAGACTTTGGAACAGCCTGCCTGAAGAGCTTATAGTCTGGATAAATCAGTATTAGCCTTTAAATCACTTCTTTAAACTCACTTTTATAGACTTGCCTTTATGTAGTGATGTTTTACAAACTGTCCTCGACTTCCCCTTTTATGTTTATGGCTTTGTTTTTAACTTTACACTTTTGGCTTTTATCTTTTTTTTTTCTCTCTCTCTTTTAAAGCGTTCTGTAACTGTTTTGGGGGAAATTTGCCATATTGCTATTATTATAGATTCATGCCTGAACATGCTTGAACAGACAGGACCCAACAGCACTAGATGAGTTTGGGTCAGGCTGAATTTTTCAATTAATCTCTCAGGTTTGGGTCAAGTTCAGGTGCAAAAATGGTGTTTAAATCTGCTGTTATTAGTGTCATTGCAGTCCATTGTTCAGGCTCACAAAAACTATTACTCTTCAGGTGTTCAGATTTGGGCAGAAATGGTTTTGGTCCGGGTCAGACAGATAGATAGAACATATTGCAATATATTGATTGCAGCTACCAATATAACCAACGACTTCTTTCAGGATGTTTTTTCGTAGATTTCAAGTGCCCATATACATTCTCCTTTTAGATCTTAGCTCTAAGCTGTCAGTAACTATTAGATCTGCAGAGCTGGTCACATTCAACACCCATCCTTCATGTTTCTAAAAATACATTGTACTTAAGTGTATTTTGCTTATTAAGTGTTTCTTCTACTAGCATACATTTTAATATTTCTTTTAACTGGTTGCTGGATCAAAAGATGAGATGAAACAAATATAGGAGGGCACGAAATCACTTTTTCAAATCAGCATTAAAGCCTTGTTTATTCTAACACATCCCTCTGTTTTTATTGGTATACACCATCCATTTCCTCTCCCCGTCCGGCCTGAATGATTCATTGAAATGCACATCTTGTTTGTAATTGACTACATTCACAACCCGCTGAAAGCTTTTTGTTCTGTCCCTCTGATGTCGCCAGGCCTTCAAACAGCTTTGATTTAATTGAAACTAGCAGCGCTCATGGAGAGTGCTTGGAGCTTAATATAGGCAACTACTGGCCGTGTTGCATACAGGCTTATGAATAAAAACCCATGTATGCCTTTGAAAATGGGTTTTCCCTTCCTGCCCCATCCCCCCACACACGAACCGTGCAGCCACTCTGGGCTGTCATTAACTGCTATTGTCAGTGGCACAATCAAGAGCAGGAAAAAACTCCAGCACTTATCATGAGCTCAGCCACCAGTCACACATACAAATGCACGCACGCACACACACACACACACACACACACCACAAGAATGGATGTCGCTATTGATTTCTGGGCTGATGTGCGAGACGTTGCACAAATACAGGGTCCTGGCTACAAAAGGTGTTTTTGTCTTTCAAGAGCTATAATCATTCTGCAACACCAGGCCAATGACTGGCTCTATATTTAGACACTAGGTCAATACAGCTATGGAACAGAAAGAAATGCTGTATTGCTTCAATCTTCGGTTTGATCCATGCCACTCCTGCCTGCACGACGCTTCATACAGCTCCTCATTTTAAGGGTGTTTGAAAGGAGATAAGGGGACCTGATCATGTCCCCACTGAATGATTATATCTGTTTTACACATCGGTGAATATGCAGTGCCCACATTTCAGAAGCAATGTGCTGAAATGTTGGTGTTCTCAATGAATGTCACATGTTTAAAAGACGAGTGGCTTTTACTTCATAGATACAAGCTATATTCTTGGAGTACTTGGTATGCACCCTTTCTCTTATTTTCATTCATTAATCTAATATTGTTTTTGTTTTCCTTGTGTGTGTGTTTGTTTAGTTTTGGTCCTTGTCTTTGTCCTCAATTTCCTTCATTTCTTTTTATCCCCTTGAACTTGATTTTCCCCTTAAATAGTTTCAAAGTTAGAAAAAACATTTTTTTTATCATACTGTACACCACTGTCACATACAGTACATATTCTGCATCTGCTCATTCCAACGCTTCATTGAAGCTATAGCATGCTTGTATTGAGTGAAATATTCAAAAGCCATTTAAAAAAAAAAATCTAGATGTCTTGTGCATGATTTTATACTCATTTCCATGTAATTCAGCATGACGTATTTGGTATCTTTGGAAACCTTGGGATCTTGAATAGAATTTAAAATATAGTTCTGTGGGTTTGAACAAAGCTTAGCTGTACAACATGCATTTTTTTAGTGACGGACCCATGGCCACGACTCTGTACAGCCATTTTTGTGCCAACGAGGGATGTTAAAACTCAAACTCTTATTTTCATCCTTAATGCTAACAAACTATCACGGCAGTGTGCTATAGTGTCTCACACACCAAATTGTCTGTCTCTTATTCTCTTCAACACATCTTTCATACACTTCCATTGACAGTATAGGTTAATCTAACCCAGTGGCTTCTGCCTGAGTTGTGCTACAGCAGCCAGAGGGAAGGTGCAGCAACACATCTCATACAAACCTATCAATATACTCAACCTCTCTCTCTCTCTCTCTCTCTCTCTCTCTCTCTCTCTCTCTCTCTCTCTCTCTGTCTCAACATGGGCCCTGAGGGTCTCTCTCTCTCTCTCTCCCTGTGTGTCTACAATTCACTTCTGATTGCTTTCTGATCTCACTCTTGTACTGTTTAAGCAGAGCATTGGGGAACACAAGCACAGCTCCAGAGGGCAGACAGGCCTCACACACACACAGACACAGACACAGACACAGACACAGACACACACACACACACACACACACACACACACACACACACACACCCCTTCTGTGAGCTGACCTGTGGCTCCTGTGGCCTTCTCTTCATGTCTTAGGAGAGTCCCATGTAAAGGTCAAGTGCGTCCTTTCATAATCGTACAATGTTAATTTAGTCTGGCTAATAAAACTGGAGCGACACAGATGGAGCAAAGCAAACTGGCTGGATACATTTTACATCCACTGAGAATTTCGGTGTGTATTTTGCATTTAAATCAAGGTGGAACTGACATAAATGAACATGAAAAAACATCACATGTTAAATCTAATACAAGATAAATTAGTGGTGTATATTCTGCATTATAGCCACTGAATGTTTTTTTTAATTTACCAACTTTACTATGCACTGCAGGGGCATTATGGTTGACAGATTATTACAGGGCCAAATTCTATGTATGTTCAAATTTGATTTCAAATGCGCTATACTGTAGCCACTACCAGCTGAAATTAACTGTGATAATGACCTTGGTGGGAAATGTTATATATATACAGAAAAAGCTGATGTAGGTGATTACTCCTGATACATTATAAAGCAGGAGCTCAAAATAACAGCAACCTGTGATATGCAAAGCAGAGCGTCTCCATTTCCACTCTCATTTTTCTTCATCCCCTCTATCTTTGGTTCCTGACAGAAACACAAATCAGGTCCTGTCAGCAGCCTCCCTGCTGTCTGACCACAGGCTCGGGGTTCGGCGTGGTCTCCAGTGGCCGCTGTGTTCACATTTAACAAAGGAGATACATGGGCAGGGAAAGAACTGCTGGCACCCACATTTTCCCCTAAAATATGTTGTCGCTAGCAGAGGGGATACATTTGATTATTCTGGAGGTGACATGGGCCTCAACAAAACATCTCTGAAGGAAGGTGCCCACTTAATAAGCAATCACATGCCTTCTCTCTCCTTCTAACATTCAATTCAGGTCCTACATAGGCGCTCACTGTAAACAGCGCAAGGGAGCGTTACATCAGATCCTGTTTAGTGGTAAATATGTGCTAAAGAAGGTGGCTTTATCTCCTTTGTCCTCCTTTAAATAACCTAGTTTTCCCTAAAACCGCTCAGCACTAAAATAATCTTACTCCACTGTCTTACAATATAAAAGAGATGAACTTGACACTTTATGTTATTGGGAATCCAGACCTTGTTCCCTCGGCTTGAGCTAATTCAATCCTAAAAATTTGGTCATCCACTGTCTGGGACCTAATTTTGACTATTTAAATTAGCTAAAAAACGAAATAAAAGAAAGAAATGAACAGAATGTTTAAAGACAATTATGTTATGGCTATGGGAGATTGCTATCCTATAAACGGGGGTATTTTACATATACTGTCTGTCTGGGGCCTTAATGATTAAATACAGGGTGAATGGGATATGAACAGTGGGATTATCATGCCTCCTTTTGTATTTACAATTTGAGTAAGGAAAGCAAACGATTTTCCTGTCGTGCAAAACACTAAAGGAGAGAGATGGGCCTAAGGTTTTTGTCTAAATTGTGTCTACGTCAGAGTTGTTTATTTAAATGATATAATCCCCTCTATTTGTGTAATATACTGTAATTCACTGTTCAGAATATTGCCCTTACAGCCTGTCAGTGTGGCCTATCCTCGGCATTACTATGAAAACAAGCAAATATTCTGGTCATATCTGTCTCAACAGAAGCCAGGTTATCAGATCACGCCTCTCCCTAATTCAATCTTGAACGTAGCTTATCACGTTTCCACCGTGATCTGAAATGTTTGTCACCCTTAGGTGGTGAAGATAACATCTCTATTGTGCTGTGCTGTTTAGTTGAGATAAACAACAAACAATATTAAACACTTCTGTAGCTGCACCCCGCCCGCTCCTCCCTCTTTGACACTTCTCTCTTCTCTCTCAATCCCATTCTCACTCTCACTATCTTCTTCTTGCATTTCAATCTTGCAGCCCTCCTCCTGTAATATCCCCCCCCCCCCCCCCCCCCCCAAGCAGTGGTATCTCCCAGCAGCGTCTGCATAGTTTGTACTCCGAGTCGATGAGTGGTTCGGCCCTTTCTATGCAATCATCTGCATTTTTTTTTCTTTAAGTGCACCAGGACTAAACAATTGCGATCATTTCCACAGTCTGCTCCCTCGCTGTGTGAGTTTAGTGACCCCCCTCCCCTCCTCAGTAGTTGTTACCCCCCTCTTTCATGTTGCTTTGCTATCATCTGCTGTCATTAGCCGTTCTGCCTCTTGTGTCCTTTCCCATCATCCCCCTTTCCTCCTGCTCTCATTGTCTCCCCCATATCTCCTTTCCTCTCACCTCTCCACCATCCTTTCTCCTCTCCCCTTCCCTTTCTGCTCCTATTTCAACTTCATCCTCTCTTTTCTCCCCCTTTCCTCCTCGCCCCCTGTCCTCTACTCCTGTCTTCTTCCCCTTCCCCTTGTGTCCTCTTCCTCCTATCTTCCTCTCCCTCCTCCTCTTCTCCTTCTGGCTGTGTCCTCTCCCTCTGCTCTGTTGTGATCATACCTCCACCCAGGCACCTGATTGGAGATAATCACCCCAGAAAAAAAGCTCCATTTTTTTATCTGCAGCCACAGCTGCAATTCATTGTAGGAGTGGTGAATGGAGGAGGGGAGATTAATAGCACCCCTTCTCTCTCTCTCTCTCTCTCTCTCTCTCTCTCTCTCTCTCTCTCTCTCTCTCTCTCTCTCTCTCTGTCATTCTTTCTTTCTCCCACTTTCTGTCAATACTGTCCCCTACAGCTGGTGCTTTTTGAAGGGTGAAAAGACCCGGCTCAATTTGAATTCCCCATTTTGAACTTACTGAGCAGCTGTAAATTACAGGCTGGTTTAGAGGATGGGGATGGAGTTTCACACTGGGTTTTACATACTCAGAAAGTGTCTTCCCTTGATTTTTCAATTTTCTTCTTTGGTCTCAAAAATGGGCTTCAAAGTGCTACTAGTGTAACAATTCCCCAAATTTTAACATAATAGAAATTCCAATATGATTTGCTGCAGCTTGTTTACAACGCAATAAAAGATACAAGGAAATTAAACTATCATGTGTTTAACACCACTTTAAGAAAAGTTGGAGAAGGTAGATAATATTAGAAAGAACTGTTTGCTGTTGCAATTACAAAACAGACAGTTTTCACCCGAAGGCAGCACAGCTCACAGTGTGATGTCAAACGGCGCAGGGGACCAGCGGTTCGGAAAGCCCTGGGTAAATGGCACACTGGCAGGTTGAACAAAAACACTTTGCCTTGGCCAAGACATGGAAGAGACAGCGCTGAACCGGGCTATAACCTATACTGACTTGCTGTCCTTTTCTGCAAACATCAAATAGGGAGAATTCGATATATTTTGCTTTCCTCTGCTGTCACTCTTCTTGTCCTAACAGCTACTGAAGTCCAATTGAATGAAAGACATCAATGCAAAGTGCATGAACATTCATAACATACAATTGTAATACCAAATATCACTGATGTGCTGTGGGGCTCAAAGAATGGGGAAAAAAATTACATTTATGAGATATTCAAATATTCTGTATGTAGTACACCTTGACATACTCATGACTGTCTTTACAGGGAGGCACAGTGGGCAGTTGGTAGTCTGCTGGCAGGATTAGGAAGGTTACATTCAAAATGCTAGTAGAGGCTCGTGGTGCTCAACTAAAAAAAAAACAAAAAACAAGAAAGACAAAGGTGAGGTGCAAAAGGTGCAAAATAACTGGAACAATAGCCAGAACTATGGAAAAATAAACATGTTTGTAATCAGCAGCTACACGAACATGTTTTTGCTTTGCAGCATTCATCTCTTTCAAAGTTGATGTTGGTTATTCTTTTAGTTTTTACTTTCAAAATGGAATCTGTTACAGGATTTAATTCTAGGATCTAATTTCCCATTTCAATTACCATGGATTACTCCTGACTTTGTCTTTCCGATTATTTCCAGTCATTTTGTTTTTCATTTTGCCTCCAAAATCTATAGCATATGATATCTCAATTTATTCCTATCCATAAACTTGAATAATGTTATCATCTATAACCACAAATTACTGTTATTTCAAAATTGGGTAAAATTATGTTTCTGCATAGTAGCCACCTCAGTGCCTGTACTCTGTCACATTGTTTTTATGGTAATTATAATAAATGACCTCTATTGTCATTATTTCTGTAATCTGTTAGCACACTGGATTTCAGGCAGAGTCCAGTGTTGCCAGTCATGTATGCAGTCAGGCCACCGCAGCCAAAGGGAAAGGACAACAGATGACTCACTGATGCATAAGTTGATTCCTCAGCTATTGTGATTTTCCTCTGGTCATGGCTGGCTGTGTGTGACTCAGAGTCTGACGGCTGAATTCCTGGTCATGGAAATCAGATTCCCCAGTTTACCCCCTCCATCGCTCATCTGCATCAAAGAACAAAACAGGAGAGGAAATTATGAATGAGGGCTGTTTGCTGTGTGCAGCACCGTGGAGGTTCATATCATCATGGCATATCATCATATCCTGGTCTGATAAAACCTTGAATATTTACAGAAATTGAGCAAAACTGGTTGATTTTTCCATTTGGATGCATGCATTTTGACATTTTAATGAGTATTTCCAATAATTTGGTTTGGACCCAGGACTAGAAATATTTTTTGCAAGAGACAATGTCAGGTGCCAATTACAGTGATAAAAGGTAAAACTGGAGATGTGGGGTTTCTCCAGGACACAAAGGTGCAACACAACCCCTTCAAATTATTGGGGAGAACAACTACATTCTTTATTTTTATTTCCCTTTGAAATCTGTTTTCATCATTATTTCACTGATCCTCATCTTTTCTTCTTACTGATAGATGCTGGGATGTGGGATCACTATCAATAAAAAGCAGAAGGTCTTTGTGTTTTGGTAGTTATAGTTACAGTCAATAATTGCGGTGAAGCCCCACAACTGGGTTTGTTTACACAGCGATTTATTGTCTGGCCTTTCCTTAAAAGGACTGACAGGGTTAGAGTTTAACAACTGGATATGTTTTACATTTATTTTGAGCTTAAAAAAAATCTTGCATTTGTAATGTTTGTAAACAACCGAGTAAAAGATAACTTAACGAGAGACCTGAAAGTATTGAAAAGCTTATTTTGCATCTAAAAGTCAAACTCATAACAATTTTAAATATACACATAAATTCTGGATTGTATCTTTAAGTCTAATAGTGTTTTGTTTTCATGCTACTAATCTCATTAGGCTACATATTGTTGAATGCTGCTTGTCCACATCATGGAGTGTGTCTTTATGTAAATGTGATTATCTAGGAGATAAACCTAATTAATAGCTAGCATGAAAGTAAACCACACTATGGGTTAATATTGAATGTATGTGCTGTTTTAAGACATTTACTTGCAAAGTAGTTTCATTTAAATGGAGAATCATCTTTGTTTTTGAAATAACGACTGATGAAGTTCAGATAGCAATTTTTTTTTCTTCCCAAAATGGATAAATAACATTTTGGAATGACACCTTTTAATAATATGCAAAGAAAGAAATTAATGTTGTTTGACATGGCAATAAAAACACACAGCCTGCTTATATCTACAACATATTACATTAGATATAACAGTAGATATGGTTGATGATCTGAAATGATCTCAGTTGCTGTTCATTATCTCCAATATACTGAAGTGTTACTCTATGGATCATCTAGGATCCGTTCTGCTCTCAAACACTCTGGGATTATTTCCGCCTCATGGAGTGGTATGGCTGCGCGCTGCGCTGTGTGAAGGGGTGTCTGGGGACGTGGACACGGGTCGCAGGCAGCACCGCATCAGGGCATCAAGCTCCAGCGGAGAGGGAATTCATGTTGATTTTCATGCTTGGCTAAGCCTGTTTTGCCAGCTGCCATTTATGCTCAGACATTCATTCTGTATGAGCGAGTGTGTGTGTGTGTGTGTGTGTGTGTGTGTGTGTGTGTGTGTGTGTGTGTGTCTGTGTGTCCGTCCTATTTCGGCCAGCATAATGTAGCATCCAGCTCAAAATAGAAACAGAGTGAGAGTCATGATGATTAGCACCACTTCAAAATATAATAAAACCCAGATATTGCATGAAGAAAATGTAAAAAAACAAATGTACACGTACAGATATATACACAGACAAAGACACACATAAGCACAGGCACTGGAGCATTTTCCTTTTTCCTGTCACTTCAAAAGGAGAGCTGAGAGCTTTCCCTTTTCCCCCAACATAATTCAGCTTGGCGTCTAATTCATATTATTACTGAAATTGCCTCAAATTTGTTGCCATGGTTATTTTTTTTTTTTAGCTTTGTGCCTCTTTGGCCGATGATTAGAGCAGACAGAGCCTTGAAAGAGTCAGGGTGTGGGGAGACCGTGTGTGTGTGTGTGTGTGTGAGAGAGAGAGAGAGAGAGAGAGAGAGAGAGGGAGAGAGAGAGACAGATAGGCTGCAAGGCAGTGACCTGGTAATAGTGAATGTATCCACAGGCCATATTCCAAGATAGTTGCCATGGACACAATAATTGGGAGGCAGACCAGTCAGAGAGAGAGAGAGGGAGAGAGAGAGAGAGAGAGAGAGAGAGAAAGAGAGAGGGAGAGAGAGCTTGGCTTTGAGACAGGTGGCTTGAGGCAACACTGCAGACTAGCAGTAGAGAACGGTACTACATGTTGGAGGCTGCTCCCTCCTGCCATGTGATAAGAGCTGGGCACAAAGACAGGGCTGGTGATGAAGAACATCTCAATGTCACAAGGCACCATAACTTAGATTAAACATAGCACATATCATCGGTGTCTGGTGAAAACAATACATTTTTATATAAGCAAATTATAAGCCTACCACGTTGCAAAATGTTATTTGCAGTGAATTATCCAAATAATGCAATTGAGTATATTTTTCAAACTGCTCTCTCTCTCTCTCTCTCTCTCTCTCTCTGTCTCTCTCTCTCTCTCTGTGTGCCTAGTATTGGCCCTGTCAGAGCCTGTAAAGAGCTGAATGAAGTGTGCCGTCCTGTCTGTCTGTCACAACAGTGCAGCATCATCATCCTCTGACACAGTGAGATCACTGGGGTGTCCCCCACCCCGACTGAGGAACACACACACACACACCCACACACACACACACACACTGGGGACTGGCTTGCTAACCTCCGGCATTCCACTGTCATCGCTACAACTGTCCTCCCACCTCTCTCTCTCTCTCTCTCTCTCTCCTCCCTCCCTCGCTTATTCCTTTCCCATGGTATATAGGCAGGAAAAGACCCCTGGAGGGAGTGATGCAGCATGGGCGTTTCTCTATGGTATGCACGTCATATAGCAACTACTGGACAGCATGGTGACGTGTGTGTGTGTGTGTGTGTGTGTGTGTGTGTGGGTGTGTGTTGCTGAGTGGGTGTAAGCATGGGATATTGCGGGTCTGCGTGGGCAAGATCACAATTCTGGCGCGAGGAGCTGTTAGACAGATACCTGAAGGACAGAGCTGCTGCATCCCTCCTCTCCTCTCCTCTCCTCTCCTCTCCTCTCCTCTCCTCTCCTCTCCTCTCCTCTCCTCACACATGGCTCAGTTTGGAGTAGCAGGAATGGAGGCACAAGTTTTTTTCCCTGCTCTTAAGGACAAAATGGGATGTGTAGGACACAAAGGGGCGGGGTACAAGTGCAAAGAAATAAAGAGATTGGGGAGGCAATTTTTATGGTGATGTATTTGATCAAAGTGATGGTGTGTGTCTTCTGTGTGTGTGTGTGTGTGTGTGTGTGTGTGTGTGTGTGTGAGAAAGAGAGAGGGCGGGAAGACAGTGACGCATGGGGGAAGTCGTGAGTCATGACTCATGTTCAGGAAGGGAAGCACAGCCCTCCTCCTTCAGAGGTTTTTGAAATGAAGAACGCCGCACAACACACAGAGCTCCAGGCAAAAAGCTCTCTATTGTCCTCGTGTCTCTGCGATAAGGTTTGCATGCCACTCAGTAGCTGCTGTCAGCATCTGCATGCAGTCACGAACACACACACACACACACACACACACACAAAACCATCTCTTTCACATCAAAATGTGAATGTCTCAGTGTGGGCATATGCATACCTACAGTCATACAGACACATTTTGTTCTATAGATTATAACACACTCTGTCAGTCTGAAGTGTGACTGTGTGTGTGTGTGTGTGTGTGTGTCTGTGTTTGTGTGTGTGTGTGGTAGTGACCCAGGGGACGGGGTGTCTGTCAGTGTGAGATGAGTGAGTGTGTGACATGTCACAAACATCATCAACTGTCTGATTCTTGTCACAAACACAAAGAGAAAAGCCACTGCAGACTTTGTCCAAAACACATACTCCTTTTGGATCTTGTCCTAAAGCCCTCCCTCCCCTCCCCATTAGAATATTAATTTGAATTTGTAGAATTTTTCTTTTCTTTTCAAATATATCCTAAATAGAATAATATAGCTCTGAATGGCTGAAATAAATTCAAATTCCCAATTGCCTGAGTAAATCAGTTTAAGGTTATCTGGGCCGGAAGCAGCCTCCTTTTAGCATATTTGCACTGATGGATATTGAAAGATAAAGAGGGTCTTTTCATGCAATCATTTTATCTTTAATTATGTGTTTTATTAATGGCACTTTTTATATGGAAATGTCATTATATGACTACTGCATTTTTTTTTTTTTACATATTATAGGCGACATTTATTTAGAGCTGCTCTTTTTTAATTAAACACTTTTCCTTTAAAAGTACGGGGCAAAGTGAGTGGCTATTTAAATATCTTTGATGTTCTTTTCAGTGTGTCAGGGAGCTTCCTGATGCAGATTCATAATCAGCTCTGCACGGCCTGCCTGCCTGTCTGCCTGCTTTTTCCAGGAGAGATAGCATTCTGTTCATTACGCGCTTCATTAATTTAAATGCTAATTGATTCTGCGAGGGGGCTTTCAGACCGAGGGCCAAGTCCTGTCTTCCCCATTGATTGTGTGCATGCTGTGTGCACCTGCTGAATCCTGGAGTGACGCGTCCTGACAGAACAGCCTCTCCCGCCTGTCTGTCCGCCTCAAGTGTGCCGCTGATACGGTTTGAGTGCTGCAAGCCAGGGAGACAAGTGCTACACTAAAAACCCCGGAGCGGCCGAGCATACGCTGGTAGTTTAGGGGCCCTGAATAAGAGGTAGAAAGAAAAGCACAGCCAAACATGAATAAAGGTAGCTGGCACACACTTAGTGATTGGAAAAAAGACACAGAGCATGGGGCAGTTAAATGATCCATGCTCCGTTGCTAGGAGACACTGGGGCTGGATGCTGCAGATAAACGATGAGTTTCACCCCTGGCGGCGAGCAGAGGGTGGGAGAGAGTTTGAGAGAGGAGGGAGGAGAGGGTAGGAGAGGGAGAGTGGAGATAGGGAGAGAAAGATGGGAGGGAGGAGGGGAGGGGAGGGGGACTGGCGGGTAAAGGGGAAACCGGGAGCGAGGATGAGGAGAGGAGGAGGAGGAGGAGGAGGTTAGTCACGTGACAAACAGAGACATTCTCATTCATGGCAGATAAGCTCTCCTTTCTCCCTCCTGCCCCCCCAAACACACACACTCAGACACACACACTTCTTTAGAGCTCCATACCTTCCACCTCTATCTTCCCGTCATCTCCACCTCTCTCCTGTCATTCACAAAAGTTGGTCAGGGCCTGTTCGTTTATTTTCTTCAAGGGCCTGCATCCTTGACATGTACATTTATTTCACATTTTAGGCATTCAGCTGGACATTTTTAATTTACGGTGAATTACACTTCGACACCCAGGTGTTGATGGACATATTGGCTGCTGCGGGGATCAAACCTGTGACCTTACTACTTTTAGGGTGGTCTCTCTAACCACTAGGCCACCCTGCAAATGATTTATCTCAATTATGGCATTACCTCAGCACAGGCTACAGTCCTATAATTATGAGCTGTTATGTTAAATTTGTTGCAGAAAGTTTCCTTTCCATCATCATCCTTTGTCTGCCTCACTTAGAAACATCATTAGCAGCAGAGAGAGAGAGAAAATTAGAATGTAAAACTTTTTTGTGTGAAAACCATCTCATCAATGGACTAGTCACTAGCAGGAGCCAGGAGGGAACCAACGCTGCCACTAAATAAGCACAGGAAAGTGCTTCGTCTAGCACCATACTGGTACTTTCATCCCTCGTCAATCTAGTCGACTCCGGTCAATCCAGCACAAAAGACAGAGGAGGAGAGGAGCGTTTCCTCCATCAAATGCGAGGGAAGTGGTGTGTTCTGAGTGCGTGCCGTGATTAGCCCTGAATGGGACGCAGAGGCCTGATTGGCGGAGAGAGCCGGGGGTCAGGCGTTCTGCCAGGGGCTCATACAAAGCTGCTGATTGCTATTCATCCATTGATTACAGTAATTTAGATCTGCAGCAGGCCAAAGGGGCCTATGTCTGGCAGGCTGGTTGGTATGCTGTCTGGGGGGTGCAGTCTGCGGTTCGTTTAGTGATTTTTGTAGTCAGAGACAAGTGAATGAGGCCTGCAAAAGAACCAAAAACAGTGTCAGGAAAAAGTTATAGCCCCATTGACAAAAGGTGCAACGCTGTACTCTATTATTATTATTACTATTATATCCATCTGAGAGAAAATCTAGGAGATATGTGATGTGAGATGTGTGTGTGTGCTGCATTGTGTAGATCTCAAACAAAACATAAATATCTATCTGTGCATTATTGAGGGAAAATATGTGATATATAATAATATAATATAATAATACACTATTTAAAGGGTTTCATTCCAAAATGTTATATATTCATTTCGGAAAAATGATGCTATCAGTCAATATTTCAAAAACAGATGATTTCACTATTTTGCAAATAAAGGCCTTTAGATGGCACATTACTTTAATCCATAACATGCTTTACTTTCATGCCAGCAATCATTTTGTAAGTAGGCATCAATGTTTTTTTTAAACGGTGAATATCTCATTATGGAATTAAACACTTAATTTACAGCCATAATTAATTGGTATATGTTATAAAAATAAAAAATAGTTCTCTGGTTACTCTGGTTATTTGGTGGAAAAACTGAGTAAAAGGTATAAGACAGCAATATGTCTGTTTTTTACCGATCCTTCTGACTTTCAAATGCACATTTGGACACCGTGAGACCTTGGATAATCAAAGTTGATGAGGCAGTTAGTTGAGAATGGTTTTCTCGGAGCGAAGGGAATGATTAATCAAGGAACTGAGCAGCATTGGCCTCTCCACCCGCACACATTACAAGGTTAATCTATCCATTGATTATACCAGTAGAATAAACCATTACTTCACTATAGATTTTCTCCATTTTCGTGTGTGTGTGTTGTGTGTTCTGCTGCCTCTTTCTGCAGCTGTAAATTCACATGCGTGATAAATGTCACCTTATGTGATACCATCTTATACCTCATCCATTTCCCCATATTGAAAACATTCATACATATTTAACACAATATTATTTTCACATTTATTGACAAATAAAAACATTTTTTTTTTTTTACAAAAGCTTTTGTTGCTGCCGTAAAGTCTACGGTATTTTCACAGGAGTATTAAAAACAATGACTTGTGTAAAGGGCATAAATAGACATTCTAGACATTTGTTGACAGACATGTAAAATAAACTGACATCTTTACCACACTAAAAGGTAGAGTCCACAACCACACATATGACAAACCTCATTTGGTCATGGCAGGAAACAGTTGACTGGCTATCACTTACTCTTTACAGACTCCTTGGGTAATGATATAGATAACACTGTTTCAGAGATATCTATTATATTTTTTACCCCAAAGGAACAAACAACTTCCTCTTTTTCTCTCACAGACAAACACATTCACATATATACGGACGTAGAGTCAATAGAAACCTCATGTAGCGTGAACCTCGACGACCCCATATCACATTGTTCAGCTGTGTGTGTATGCATGTCCATGCGTGCTGCGTGTGCCATGTGTGTTTTACACAATACGTGTCCATGCGGTGTGCTCCTGGTTGGGCTGTATAGTGTCACACTGCTCGCCCTCTGGGATGCTGCTTTAGAGGTGACCTAGTTCTCCTGATTATTGTCAGCAGAAGGCAGTTTCATCAGCGCGCTTTGTGCCGAGGCATTCAACTGTGCCTTGGACCCTGGGACAGGCCAATTGGACTTGTGTAATGAAGCTCGACACACATGCACACACGCGCCCGCACACGCACACACACACACACACACACACATTCATGCAAGCATGCGCGCGCACACTCGTCATCCGGTCCAGGGCAGCAGAATTTATAACCGCTATTTATTACCTTCTCCGTTATCAAAGAAATGTGATTCTTCTGCGCTATTCTGATGCATGTACCACTGTGCCATTATGGTCCATTATGGGGAGCTGACAGAGATGGAGCAGAGGGTGTTGATGGATGTTGGTGCCGCCCGACTGTCATTACTCTGCCTATCGAGTCTGCCAGACACTTCCCACAAAATGGCCGCGGAACACCAACATGGCTCCGATCAGAGGAATAAATGATTCGCGTCTGATGATCAGTACAAAATGTTACCACATTCACTTGCTGCTCACGCCTGTTTGGAATAACTTACTGGTTTTCTGTGTTATGAGCAGAGAAGCAATACAGTCACAACAAACACACAGTACTGCTGCGATAATTTCAATGCCTCTTCAAGGGAGAGTGTACTGTTTGAATGAGCAATATTTACAAAATGAAATGTATCTTTCAAGAAGTACTGTTAATCGTTCAGGAGAAACAAAAAGGAGAGATGCAGAGCGTGAAGCAATATGTACAAGAATACTGTAAATTCCCCCACAGGAGAATGGGTGAGTTTACACAGCTGTTGCGATACTGTTATACTGAGTGTAGCAATTTGACTTTATCCTAAAGTTACTCTACAGAATATTCATCAAATACGGAAGCAACACCATTATCACATTCATATAAATAATCAATTATACACAAGAGTCACTTCAATACTTTTGAATCCATTCATGTGTTTAAAAACAAAAAACAGAACACTGAAGACCAGCTTCACTATCTGTCCTTAACTCCCTTTTGGAGGTACAATAAATGTCCTTGAGGTTTAGACACCAAATCCCTTGGTAATGAAAAGAAAAGAAGATGAAGTAGAGTCTCTTTGTACACTGCTCTTTACGGGTTAGGGGTCCTTGGAAGTTCATGGATTTTTATAAGGCCCGAGAGAGAGCAGAATGTCACAGATAGAGGGATATCAGTTCATCAGGGTCTCTTTCCCCTTTTGAATGGCGTGGATATCAACAGAAAGGAGCCAATACACAGGAACTCTCTATCTCTGATTCCTTTGTGGTCAAAATGGGCAACGGAGAGAACGGGCGACGGGGAGAGAAAGAGAGAGAGAGAGTGAGAGAGATCAGTCAGTCAATCAACCAGTCATCCAGTCAGTCGGTAACTGTATGCTTATAGCCAGAGGTGCTCAGCATCCCCATCTGCTCTCTCATGGTTGGAGTTGATTGCTTGAGAGTGTAGCTGGCAAACCAAATGGCCCCAGCCGCTCTCTCCTCTCTGCTCTCTCCTTTCCATTGGCTCTCTATTGGAAGTAATGAGTCACGTCACCAGCCTTGCTGCGGCATCACAGTCCTGCAGCAACGCAGGAGAGGAATGAGGGAATGGAAGGAGGAAATGGAGAGGTGAGGAGAGGGACAGAGAGACAGAGAGGCGGACGGAGAAAGAGAGCAAGGCGTGTGTGGCCTTCATCTGGAGATAGATTGTTTTTTTCGGGCTCTGCTCCTGGCAGATTCCACATCTATCCATTTCTCCTTTCTCTCCACTCATCTGTCCGTCTCTCTCCTTCGGCCTGGTTGCTTAAAGGAGGCGAGGGACTACGGACAGATTGACAGAGAGAGAGCTGCATGGATTCCATTTTCTTTTTCAGGCTCTGCCCTTGCCTGCCTCGGTCGTTTCCCCATCTCTCCATTCCCTGGTCTGTCCTTCATCCATCCCTCCATCCTTTCATCCATCATCCATCGTTCCACACCCCCCACTGTGTCCTGACCGTCACAGCCCTCTGCTGGCGTTGGGTTTCAGCTTGATGAACCACTCTCCTCCAGGATTGCTGTTGTACAGATCCAGAAGGTGTGTGTCGGGGTCCAGACAGTGCTCACCTGTGTAACACACACACACACACACACACAATTTTACTGAAAGCCTTATTTGTTGGAATTTTTATGGCTGAGCTAAATAAAGAATCAGACTGATTAGTTTTAGGTAACAGTTCATGACTCAACTTTAAATGTCAACAATATGCTCAAGTCAGTAATCTAAAGGTCAGAAGTTTTTCTCCGTTAAAAGACTTCTTTCACAAAGCTGAACTCACTGAACAAGTTTTCTATCCACTTTCAATGCTTCACATGTACATGCTCTCCTGTGTGAGAGCATGTACATGTGTGTGATAAGCATTTGTCTGCTCTGATAACTGCAGATGCACTGCCCGTGTCTCTCTGGCTCTTGCACAGTTCATTACATAAGACCTTGCTACCCTCATCAGCTCAATGAGCATAAAGACATGCAAATGTCAGAGCCGCTCCGATCAGTCGGAGAGAAATGGTGCAGCATTCCACCTACCGATGTTCCCTCCCACTTCGTAGATGGCACAGTCCGGATAGGCAACAGAGCCATTCCTGTGGGGGAAGACAGACAAGACCTTCATATCATTCTGTGCATTCCATAAAGGTTTGCTTTGTTGAATGGTGCAAATAGATAGTTTCATTCCAAAATAAAATATTCATCAGGTGAAAAAAGTAACACCAACTATTAAAAATGTACTACTAAAAATTGCAGTAACTTGACTGTTACGCACGTTATATAACACAATTAAAGTCACAAGCTTTCTTAAGACTTTGCTTAAAACCTTGTTAGGTTGGAATCATCTGTATTTTTGGAAATCTGAGCTGACGAATTCAGGTGGCATACTTTTATTGAAAAGCATACGTGTTTCAAACGACACTCTTTTAGTGATCTTTAGTTTTAGTTCAGTCAAGACAACTCATGTATTGATATTAATACGTTTATAAATGGTCATGACAGTTGGTTTGGTTTTGGCAGAATAGATCTGCTTTTATTGCTTGCTGCTGCACATACATTAGACCTTAGTCAGGGAGAACATAACCCCCTATAGTACATAACAGCAGATCTAAGCAGGTGGAGCTGGACAAAAGCAGCACGACTCATGACAGCAGCAGAGTAGCAGTCTGCACAGCGAGCTAGACAGAGTGAGTACGTGTCATTTAAACAGTCTGACATTAGGGTGTGTCTATGCTGATTGGTTCGCTTGTAAAGGCTCGCTGCTGAGTTAGTCCAATCAGCTGAAGACAGGCTGCTAGAGTTTCCAGACTGAATTTGCGTTGCTCAAGAGAAATATTTCTCAATATAGATAACAAATACAGGTATATGCCCTATCAAATATTTTCGCTGTGTGACAAAATCATCTATCTCTGTCCATCTGACTCAAGAATGCAGCGTTTCTGTAGTGAGTTTTATTGGAGGCCAGATTCAAACCAGTCAGTCATAATCAGATGGGCAAGGTTTGTATTTTTGAGACGATGCTGGGCCTTCCACCCTTGAAGTAATGCAAAAAGTGCACAACTTCCCCACACTCAGCCCTTAAATGAAGACGAGGCCGAGGTTAGCACATAGTCATTTAAACGGTCTGTACGGCATCGTACCTCCGCAGCTTGCCCTTGCCGTTGTCAGGGCTGGAGAGGAACTGGCGGTGAAACTGGGCTAGCAGGTCTGAGGCCCGGGAGTTGATGTTGACCTGGACCTCCATCGTGCTGCTCACCAGATCCCCAACCTGGATCTTCACTGTGCGGCATGGCTACAGGACACAAAAGAGGAAGAGAACATCTATTAATAAACTGCATCAAGGGGTGATTTGTATGAAAATGCATCTGTTACCTTCGGCTAAAGTTACTGTTCTAACTTTTTTCCGAAGTATGAACAGTGTGTGAAATGCTTGTTGTGGATCATAGGAAGATTAACACTAACAAATAAATCAGGATGAGGTCCCATTAATATTGCATGTTTCCAAAGTGTGTACAGTTGGCCTGACTCATTTATCTGGTGTGCAGACATTATTGGCCAGTATTTGCTTTTCAAAGATGTATCAGTATTAGCATTGGTTCCACAGACACACAAGAAATTGAGATTTTGACATGCTAACCTATGGCTATTATTATTATTATTGTAACTTTCCTGCCCTTTTATCGGTACCAAAAACCCTATATTGGTTGGGCCCTAGCGCACAGTAAGTAGAGTGTGTGAAGCAGTGCAGTAGTGCGAAACCAGCTGACCTCTGAGGTGTTTTTATCAGGTTTGTCCCGGCTGTCTGTGTGGATCTTCCTCAGCAGGTTCTTGATGCGGCGGTCGTAGAACTGGTAGCGCCGGTTACTGTTCTCATTCAGCTTACGCACCTGGCTCATTAGGAAGTTAGGGATCTGCAGAGAAAAATGAAGCAAAACAACATTTTTTAATGATTGTGTTTCCATATAAAGAAATTTTGAATTGAGTTTCAGGCATGGCTAATATTTTATATCCAACTTGCTAGATGAGAACAGGCATGTGAAATGTGGAAAATATAAACCGGTTTCAAAATAACTGAACTACTTGATGAGTGCTCGTCCACCAACCACCCTCACCCCCTGCTGTAAGAATCACACATATTCAACTACAGGCAGCTACCGTCCAGAGCAGGTCCTGGTAGCGGATGAGGAGCCTCATAATGTCAGCTGCCTTCTCTGCCTGTCCTTTCTCTGCCCCCTCGGTCAGCCTGCTGGGCACGGCCTTATGGAGGAAGAGGTTGGGAGCCATGATGGTTGCTACGGCCCACAGGTTCATCCTGTTCCTCTTCTCCCTGGACACCACCTTACTGAGGAACTCGAGGAGAGCCTGGAGGAGAGGGGGAAGCCATATGCACAGGGATGAAGGCATGGAAGCGTGCATACAGACACACACACACACACACATACACAGAATGAAAGCCACTTTACTGCAGAACTCCAGCCATTTTGGAATCTGCCAGTAGGTATCAAAATGGATGCAGCCTGAGCGTTCCCAGGTTTACAGAGTGGAAAGAGAGTCTCGCACTTCCAACTGAATGATCTGTAAATGGCTTAGTTTGTTTGGCCACCGCACTTGCAAAAGAGGCCACTTATACTGAAACTCAAAATGGATAAGTATAGATTACGAATGAATGAATCATCCCTAAAACTTGTAAGTCTGAGAGGCATGCTAATGCACAGTAATGCTCAACTGTCTCCAGTTGAATCACAGTATTAGTTCATGTGGGTTTTAACTTATATAACAGCCAAACCCACAGACACCTGCAAAATACGCTTCTCAATGCCATAAGCAGAGTGACGGCACACTTATATCAGTGAAAGTGAGTCATGGTTAATGCGGCCATTATATAACCAAAGAGGGTTTAAAATGTGGAATAAAAACAGAACAATACCACGATGCGTTATAAAACAGTGTGTTGGTCCGTCACCTTCCATGAAAGCACTAATTGTTGAGAAATTCGAAGAACTGCATGTAAGACTGGGGTGAGAATCCGACATTACAGCTTTTCCTCAGAGCTCGTCTCGCAAAAGCCTCATTAATTACTTTTACCGTTATGGATTCTGTAAACATCTTGCAGAGTTTATGCCCTGTAAGCTGAAATATTTCTTTCATACTCACTATTTCACTTTAAAAGTAGCTATTTACCAGTTTTCTGCCAGAAACACCAAGATTTCACCTTATAGATAACACGTAAAGAGGGAATGTAGAGAGAGTGTACTGATATAAGTGTTCAGCCTATTCCAAATGAGATCAAATGAAATGTGTATGACATGTGTGTGTCTTTGTGTGTGTATGTGCCTATCGTGGAGCATGACAAGCCATTTTGGTCTCTACTTTGTCCTGTGCATTGTTGTGCATGTCCCATAACGTGAAGTGTTATGTAATGTGTATAGTGTGCCAGCGTGAGAGTGTGTGTGTGTGTGTGTGTGTGTGTGTTTTCGGTCTGTACCTTGAGTGTGTTCCTGTTGGGCTCAGGCAGCAGCAGGATGAGCAGGTTCAACATGTGGAGTTTCTGTTTCAGCTCTGAGATGTCTAGAGGAGGAGGGAGACAGCAAATATAAGACAGGTTGATCACACACACACACACACACACACACTCCTCATTTCCTCTGTGTTTGGCCCAAGAATAATGGGATGTGTAAAGATTAATGGCAGTCTGACAGGTGGCCATTAGGTTTGTTAGCTTATGTCTCCGTGGTCACACATCGTTCATCACGTTGCACGCCGCACGCTGATTCCCCACCACCTATACTTCAGCTGGTCATCAATCAGATTATATTAATATCAATACGTTTTTTTCTTAAGGTGAAACTTATGTGTAAGTAGCTGATCCTTTACACCGGTTTCTCACTGCAGAAGCATGGAGGCAGTGCAGAGACGGCTCTAAAAAAGGCTATCAACTTGTTCATCTTAATGTTGAGAGAGCAGCGAAGATGAGCATCACACAGCGCTGTCATCACGGTAAAGAGACTTCGGTAATTATGATGTTAACCATGCTGAGCTGTCTGGCTAAGTGGGCAGTAGATTAGCTAGGTAGAGTAGAGGAGGAGAAGGGGAACGGTTGTGTACATGTAATTATCGCAGCTGGACTACTAGATACAGGAGCACCAGAAAACTTCAATTGAAGGATCACATGCTCCTGTATAGAGTTGAGCAAATTCCTCAACCCTTGGGTTTATGAAACCCTTTTCAAAACCAATCAGATAAACTCAAAAGTGCATGGTGGTCAAGCTAAAAACAAGGCTGCTTTTTCTCAGTTTGTGAATTGGCATTTTGGAGATAAAAGGTTTTCACCCGACAACAGTGATTTGTACCTACTGTTCAATGATTATACAATATCAATGTAATAAGATTTAAAATGTTGTATACTGTACAGAATAACACCACAACAAACCTGAGGTAAAATATGCATTAGGGAATCGGAATCTAACTTTTAATTAGTTACAACCGGCGCTGGTAATCACGTCTTAAACCACTAGCTGTTCCAAGTCAAACCCAAAGCAATGAAAAGCGTCGGGGGCGTGGAGTGTCGCGGTTACACTGACCTCTGACGGCGCTGAAGGTGTTGAGGTGCTCGGCGGTGAGCAGAGGAGCGGGCAGTTCCCGGATGAACTTCTTGAGCAGCGCGGCAGCGTCGTTGGGACTGACCTCGTCCCAGCTCACCGCTCCTGAGTAGAAGTTAGTCTCCAGGTTCTGCTGTAGCAGCTGAGGACAGGGCAGAACCAGACGCTTTCAGAACAACATGATAACAGATAACAGGTACAGACTGACAAAAAAATCAACACTATACCAGTCTTTCTATAAGTTCACACCCAGTTAATTTAACACTTTTGAATAGTTTTGAACAGCCGCCCCAGAGCTATATCAGCTCTATGAGTGGACAAACAACTCTCCAATCAACACTTGTCAACTCCAAATAATTGTCACTGAAAAATCAACACAGCATGGATTCTGACTGATCTTGAAAATCAGTCATGACTGATGAATCGAGGCTCTAATCATCCTAAAAGTCATGTAGCCTACACAGCAAATTTTCCAGTGTTCATAAATGCTGAATTTGCAGTGACAATTATTTGGAGTCTTGAATGGAGAGTTTGTTTCCTGATATGGCTCTGGTGCGTTGTTCAAAACTATCAAGTGTCAAATGAACTGTGATGGGTGTGGACTTATATAAAAACTGGCATAAGAGTTGATTTTGCTGCGTACACACTGGACGCTCGCAGGGCAGCAAGCTAACTCGCTAGCGATGCTATCTGTCCCTATTTAAGCCTGTTAGTATTAAGTTAAATTATTGATTCTTATCATTTCACAGTCTGTTGCTCACAGAGACAGCTATATATATAAAAGCTGACATGGATAATATGACAGTCTAATAAAAACACTAAATAGTTCCTTCAAATTGGTTCACCGACAATGTAAAAGTGCAAGGTCTGGGCAGGTTTGTATGAGCAGGGGATGAATCCCACAGACCCCGACTGATTCCTGCCTCTCTGTGTTTATTTATAGTCAGGGTAAAAGCCTGCTGTGCTATATTCTGCTAATAGGACAATATGGAGATTCATTCCTTAAGTTATGAGGATCTTAACAGCAGCTGGGAGAGGATCGGTCACAACCAAAGCAGACTCAACTTGGTTGTACTCTCATGTTAAAAACCTTTTTAATGGTATTTCTGTATTATGAGATGATACAATCTAAATAATGTAATTAAAAGCTAGTTGTTGGAATAAAACAAAGTCTAAAATAGAGATACTGTTTTAATGCTGTTATGTTTTGCTCTACCGTGATCACTATAAACTAAAGATGAAAAAAAAAAATCAGAGACAGAAAGGGGAATTCATTAAATTTTCTCTGAATGATCATTGTTGACAAATCCATGATCCATTAGCAAGTACTTGATTGATGGACCTATCCTAGTGATTTGTTCCACTTCTGTGTTTCTCCCTCAGTGCTAAACAGCGCCCTCTGCTGACGACTTCAATTTACTTGATAGACCATCTATTTGGAAACTAAATGTCACAGGGGAGTTTGGCAGCTGAAAAAAACAAGTTTATTGATTTTGTCACACAAGTGTCAACTGTGTTTAAACTAAGTAAAAACTGGTTGATTTTCCACACTGACGTCCAAGCATTTCTGACATTTTACAATGTCAATAATTTGGCTGGACTCCAGGGTCATGAAACATTTTTCTGCATGTTGGAGGCAGCAGTCATTTAAAGAGAAAAATTGTGAGATTTTGTGTGCTATATCAGCATTGTGTGTTACAGAAAAAGATGTGGCTCCAGATACTTTACCTTGATTCTGGACTGAGACCCTGGAACCCGCAGGATCCCCTCAGAATCTACTCCTTTCTTCTCCAGAAACGACAACAACTGCAGAGAGAGAGCGGGAGAGGGAGGGAGAGAGACAGAGAGCAGTGAAAAAAAAAACAGTGACCGAGATTTAAAAAAAAAAAAAAATCAGAGCAAGAGAGGGAGAGAGAGACTTCAGCACAGAGTCGAGCATCAGCAGATATGAATCTCTCGCTTGCCTCTGCTGGTTATTCCCGGTAACTGCTGCCACAAACAGGGTGTGGTCGGTGGATTTCGCATACAGAAGATACGCATACTGATACTGTCCTACGTGCTCTGTCTGAAGGAGTGGCTTGTGTGTTGCACATGGGTAAAATATTCTGAACACACACTGGGAAAAATATGTTTTAGGGGACTTAGATAAATTAAACACACCTCAAGCCCACCTAAATATGTGAAACCATGTTCAGATACTAAAGCTTCTGCCTTTATCTGCTGCATATAAACCATCTATTAACTGTCTGTATTTAAGTTATGAAAGAGGGCATTACTTGAGGAGGTTTTACACAGATATATCTTGTGGGTGCTCACCGCCTGCAGGAACAGAGGGGTCGTGCTGTTGGGTTTGACTTTCTGATCATTCTCCAGCAGCGTGGCCAGCGGCACCCCGAAGAGGGCGCTCTCTGGGAAGGAGGAAAGTTAAAAAAAAACACATCTTGTGGATGGAAGTAAACAATTTACTTTGTTGAATATCTATGGATGACAATAAAAAGTATTAAAAAGTACAAGTAAAGTACTTTGCAAGTACCGTATGCACTTGCAAGTAACTTTTTGGCTCACCTGCCAATGTCTGGTAAACTAAAAAAATCACCTGACAAGATATATTTTTACCAACCCAAATAATGAATATCCATTTTTTTTAATAGAAATATGTCACCCTACCAGTTTTCAGGGCTATTTTGTGCATAGAATCTGCTACTGTGTGAAACATTCAATAAACAGACAAGGGCAGATTTAGAGCAGATTTTAATTTAAAACTTGCTCACTCACTATGGGTCAAATTTGTAATTCATCATGTACTGACTTGCCACATGCGAATAACGTTAAGTTTCAACTAACATTGGGCCAGTTAACCATCCAGGCAGCGGAGACACAGGAGGGAAGGTTGGCAGAAGTTAAGATACCAGCCAATCAGCAGCCTGTTTGATACGGCCCCTATGCTCACTTGTGTGTACATGCCACTGTGCATGCTTGTGTGTGTGTGCTGCCATACCTGGGATTTTCCTCTTGCCGCTTTTGTGCCTCTTGACCTCGAGCTCCAACAGGTCGCACAGCGCCGTCATGTCGATGAGAGCCAGCTGACGCACCTTCTTCATGTCGCTGTGGGACAGATCCTGGATACGAGTCACACCGAGACGACACTGAGGGCAGATCACCCTCTGAGGGGTGAGGAGGGAGGGAGGAGGGAGTGGAGGGAGGGAGAGAGAGAGAGAGAGAAGGTGAAGAGAGAATGAGGAAGAGACGCGGAGGGGATTTAAACAGGAAGTGGAGAGAGAGAGAAGAAGAAAGAGAGAGGTATAGGAGGCAGGGGAAAGAAAAGAGGATGAAAAGGAAGAGAGTGGGCAGAAGAAAGCGATGGAGGGAGGAGAGGAAAATGTAAAAAAGAGAATGTGTCAGACAGTGTCAAAACATTAATGTATAATTCCTGTACTGTGTATCACTTAACGTCGTTCCCTTTCTCATTTCAGGGGGAAAAGGCATCCGTGTGTATCTAATTAACACGTGTTTTTCGAGTACGCTAGTTCTTCCCTCTGCAAAGGGAATCTATTTAGCCAAGAATAGAAAAATAAATCTTCTGGACTCTGTAACTCTGTATTCACGCAACAACTCCAGTTTTGTTCTGAACGTATTACTTCATTGCTTTTTATTCTGCTTAACCCTGTTATATAACTAACAGGGGAAGGCTGATTAGAACTAGCTTAAAATAATAATTGTGTGTGTGTGTGTGTGTGTGTGTTAGAGCTTGACTTGAGCCCAAACCTATTTTTCCTTTAAGTGTACAATTTGCAAAGTCCCCCTGCCATTTCATGACATCACTGGAAATTTATGAAATCTCCCAGCTTCCCCTTTTTTGGAAAAAAAACTTTTGAAATCTCCAAGGAAATTCCATGACCTGGGACGTCTGTTTCAAGCACCTGCAGATGCCCTGGAGAGGGAGAGAGGGGAGAGAGAAGAGAGTTTGGTTCCTTACGGGCAGGGTGCCATCCTCTCTCCTGCGGTGGCTGTTGTTCTGGGGCAGTTTGGCCTGTTTGAGGAAGATGACGGCCTGCTCGCAGTACGCCACGTCTGTGATGAAGATCTCCTCTTTAGGAGCCCCCCGCAGCTGCTGCTCTGGGGTCACAACTGACCAGGAAACACACACACACACACACACACACACACACACACACGCACACACACCAATCTATTAGTCCAATTCATTTTGAGGAAGTCCATTGTAGAAATAAACACCACAAGATAAATCAAACACACTCCATGAGGGAACAAGAGGAGGAAGGAAAATGACAATGAAAGCAACTCCACAAATACGAGGAAACATGAGAAACTCATACCTCTCTAATCTAGCAAATATTTATCTCTAAGCATCTGGCAGCAGGTTGGCATTTTAAACTGTCTAACAGCAGTTGATACTCAAGACTAACTACAAATGTTCACATAAATGAAATAAGACCTGAACACTACAGATGCCACTGTCACCAATTAATGTGACAAATATCCTTCGGTTGATCTTTGTCAGGTCATCTAAACAATATTGCACTTCCTCATCAGCCATTAGTCATGTATTGAGAATGTGCAAAAATGTTTCACTGTTGTTTGATTTGCCTACAGATGCCAACCTGCTGTACGCTTTCGCCATTAAATCCTCAACAAATTAATTACAATAGGCTTACCAATTAGATGTAACTTCAGGCACATGAGGTTTTGTGTTTTTTAATTTTCTTGTATTCTTTTTTTCATGTATAAAAACCTTCATATCATTTACAATTAATTGAGGTGGGGCAAGTGAAGCCTGCACTATAAGGACAGTGGCTTTCCCCAGCAGCAGCACCAGCAACGAGGAGTAAGGGGATTAATCTGAACCAATTAAAAGAGAGATAACAGGGCTGCGGCCTGATCGCAGAGGGTTAGGGTTGATGTGAGCCACTAATCACATCAATCTGCTGCTCACCTAACTTCTTCAGATCTGATTTTTAAGACACGCACAATTCACACAAGTAGTTTGTAAGTTGATCTGAACACGTAAACTGACAGTCTATTCAACTGTAACAACAATTTTATGTGGCTGATTCGGGGGTGGAGGTGGAGGTGGAGGTGGGGTAAAGACTTGTTTTCCCACATTTCAAATAATTCTAATCTATCATCAACGGGGATGTAACGAATGAGAAAGAGATAATGATGTCACAGACAGTCAGAATTAGTGTGCGATGTTTTACTCACAGGAGGCTGGACAATAACCGCACATTCCCGTTTGCACTTGTATAACCACTTCTGACTGGCTATGACAAGACTGTCACCTCTTTGTTATTCCCTTTAGTTACTTGCCTTTTTTTTTATTTGGGCTCACTGTGACTGCATTAAGCAGCTCTTACCTGATAGTGGTGTTTTGGCAACCGATGCCATACTGTTCTGGGCTAGGTCCCCACTATGCTGAGACTCAGGGAGAAGGGTCTGGTGAAAAAGGAGAACATATAAAGAGAAATCAACAACAGGCAACACTTGGAATGAGGAAAAAGACCTACAAACAATACAATCATTTCTGTTTGGAGCAACTTCTACTTAAAAATCAGTGACATCTGCTAATGAGAATGACAAGCGATTCATCTTTTCTCCACCGCTGGGAATAAAAGTTGTGTTTTATTTTGTCAGTTGAGTAGATGGGCGAGGATAAAGGGAGTGTTTCTCAGTGATAAAGGACCGATAGGGATCAGAAGAACAGTGTTTCTATTCCCCTCTCAGTGCTGCTCAAACAGACAGCGGGGACAAAGCATGGCCTTTACATGTGATTTGCCTTTATTCTCATAGGTCAGCAGCCCCTCTGCTTGGAACATGACAGTAGAATACACTGAGGATGCTAATAAGTCCCTCGCCGAGTCCTGACAGACACCAGGGGAATGGATAGTTGTATATTCTTCTGCATACAACCTTGGCACAGAAAGGCTCTGCTCGCATTTAAACCTGTGTGTCTTTTGCCAAGGGATTCTATAATCATAGCTGTTATTCTGGGAATGGAAACCAGGGCAATGAATGAAATTGTAGTTATGTGACTATCTGGCAAAATTCTCTGGGTGTTTTGAAGAACTATGCATACATGTACCGAGTGTAATGTATGGATGCATGTACACATGTTGGAATACATACATGTTTCTTTGCATTAGAATCACAACATAGAAGAAAATAAAATTTGTTGTAGGGTCAGTCTTCTGTTTCTTGCTATTTGTAGATTCTTTGAAGCTATGGGCGGCTGTGTAAAGGGCACCTTCAAAGTTAATTTTGGCAGGGGAAAAATATAACCTTATGTTTTCTGTGATACTCTATTGATCCCGAAAGGAGCAATTCTCTTTTTTGCTTGTAGCGCTCCACAGGGAGGTCAGAGGTCAGGGTCAGGACAGCGCCCCTGCAGCTGAAAGGGAGTCTTGCTGTCACAGGGGCTTGAACTGAAACAGTTCAAAGACTTTCACAGTTTCAGAGTTTTAAAATGTCCTGACCTGGGCGATAGGGGAGTTGAAGACGTCGCGGACGTCGCGGGGCGGGGGCTTGTTCCTCTTGCGGAGGGACAGCGTGTAGGAGTCCAGTCGCCGCTGGACGGCCTCAGCTTGGGTCCGGGTCAGAGTGGACAGCAGAACGGCGTCGTCTACATCCTCGCTGTCCTCGCTGATGAGGTTGGACAAACCGGCATCGGCCAGCCACTGCTCCTCCTGTTCGCCCTCTGAGACACACACACACAAACACACACACACACACCAGGCATAAAGAGATATGAATACGCACAGATGCAGACATGTAAATACACACAGTCATAACATGAACAGTCATGAACTGAAAACAGCGGCAAGATGTGGAGAAAATGCAACTTAAAATCTTAAAATGTATATAATGTTACAATACTGAAGTATATTTTTAAATTTGTTGGCAACATTTCTTTTCATTTATTTTTGCTAGATTACTGAAATGTATACAGTAGTTGGCAAATAGTTAAAATTTAAATACTGAGGCATGAATACACATAGACACATGTAGATATAAATACAGGCATGGGCACAGCCACAGGTTTGAACAGGGATGCACACACACACACACACACACCCACACACACACACACACACACACACACACACACACACACAGATAAAGACTTCAGAGGGGTTTATTCACTTCAAAAGTGGAACTAAAACAGTGCATCTATTTAACATAATACCAAAAGGATCACCGGGTAATAATGGGTATAATCAGATTATTTGAATGGACATAAAAGAGCATTCCCATCAAGTCGGCATTCATGAATGGCTATTTGGCTTTTTGCACATAAAAGATGCCTGCCTGCCATAGAGTGTTTGATAGTGTTGTCATGGCGATGAGCGCTGCTTTGCCGCATGAGAGTCAGAAAGCCGATATGTTGCCATGGCAAATGCATCATTTCACAGAACATTTCAGTGGCAGTTGTGTTGAATATTCATACTATTTAAGCCTCACGCACTGTCTTCACATGAACCCATCGGCTGCCGTCTGAGCAGTACAAAACGATACAGGAAGTGCCCTTTCTATCCGACCTAATTCTACGAGTGAGGTATTTACCCTCTGACTGTCTGGAGTCTCTCCTGGTGCCGTCAAGGTCTGCGTAGCCACTCCCCTGTCGGATGGTCTCCACCTCACTCCAGAAGGAGTCCAGGCACAGTTTGTCAGGGTGCTGCTCCTGATCCTGGGACGGCGGCGTGTGTGTGGCGTGGGTGTGTTCAGCGGCTGCCTGGTCCTGCGGGCTGGCCCAGGGCTCCACGTTCATCTCGGAGGGGCTGGGATCTCTGATGCAAACATACACACATGTAAGGAAATCGCACGCATGCATACAAACAAACAAGCATGCGGGCAAAAAAATAACCCAAACAAAAACACACAAACATATACAAACGCAGGAGAAATGCTGAAGACTGGAGCGATGCAGGGAGGATAAATCAGCCAGGAGAGCCCAGAGAGATGGAGAGACAAAAGGAGTGGGATGGAGGGAGGGCCGGAGTGAGGAGAGAGATGCCGAGCGTGGACACAAAGGGGGGTCTCTATTGTTCTTGCAAAATGTGGCCTGGAGGCATAATACCGTGTGTAACCACTAGATGTCACCGCAACGCTGTGAGGTCTGTCTTTTCTAGGGGTTACACCCTTCCATCTACCGAAACCTCTCTGGGATACATCAATGTAACACAATAACATTGGAAGACACACTGTGCACAGGAGGAAAAAATCATACATCTGAATTTGCTCTCAATTTCCTTTACAAACACCAGCAGAATAGCTACACCCATGACTTTTCATGATAACATAACTGTGGGCATTGTTCTCAGACAACAATGGGACACACACACTGCGCTGGCAGACACACTAGCAAAGTTAGTGGTAAGGAGTAACAGCACCCTCGAGGACTAAAATGCGACCTAGTGATTACACAGAGAGGAAGTGGTCAGCTGACTCACCCGACTGGAGCGCAGTTCAGTCACATTCTACAAGTCAGCAAATCTCAAGAGAGACTCCATCCTCTCTTCTGAATTTCTGTGGAATGCCTGCAGGGCAGGCTTGATGGCTTATCATGCCAAGATGCCCGCTTAACCACCAGTATTTGAGGAATTAATGTGGTTATAAAAGGAGAAACAATGGCATGGTAATTGACCTATATATTAGAACTAGAAAAACCAAACATACTTTTGGGTTGTTTTCCTGATGATCATATCAACCTCTTTCTCATAAATACCCTCATTAACTACAGGGAAGAGTACCTTTTTTTGTTTTGTTTTTAAATTCAATGAGGGCAATAGGCAGAGCAATCTGGATCAATGCTTTGACATGTTAAACCATTTTCATGGTGTGTCAGAGTCGGGGGGGGGGGGGGGCAGCTGTGGTGTCAGGAGTTTCATTTAGCTACTTACGCTCACTGAAAGCTTCTTAAATTTCTTAGAAAATAGTAATTCTGATTTCTCTACAAGGAAAAGGGTCATATACTAGACCCATACTCTATTCTAGTTCAGTAATATTGCATCATACACAGATGAATGATACAATATAAAGCAAGAAAAATGTCAGTATCAATGGGCCACTTAACTCATTTGAAGCTATTTATATCACCATGGAAATTAAAGTAATTCAATGAAAGAAAAAAAATTATTCTAGACTGCTATATTCTGTGCCATCATATAATCATTCATTCAGTCACATTCAATCAATGATTTCATCTGAAAGACCTTCAACATTTCAGCTGTGTTCTGAGCTTTTGACAAAATACTGCAAAACATGAAATCTATTTTCTCCGTCACCTGCCCTACTATAACGCTCCGATAACCCCAAAGACAGAGCGATATGGACATAATAAGGCCTCTCATCCTCATACAGCATCTGGCTGGCACCGACATCCCAACCTCACACACAGCTGTCCGAAGCCAAAACATGTGTTCACAACCTGCTGCTACTTGTGGATAAAATACATGAAGCCTGAGAGATCAGAGGTGTGCAGACAGCAGAGCCACAGCAGCGCAGCCTGGACCCTGCTTCTGTCAGCTGATGACATACTGTACATAATGTAGGCATATAGAAAAAGAGACAGGATTCTCTGATATGATAATCAGGTTCCATGACAATTTCCCAGTCAAATTAAAATATTATAATATCATTATTTTGAAATGGGAAAAAAGTAAACCACTGACAAGCTCGCACGAGTAACTTGAGTTCTATCCCCCAAAGGAATGAAGCATTTTTTCTACACAGTCACACAATTTTCATGCACTTTAAGTGTTAGGATAACAGGAAATATCAAACCTCAAAATAGGGTCACCTCCAAAAAAAGGTTGGGAACCCCTGTGTTTGTGGATAACACCGTTGTGTAGTCCACAGCAGAAGCTACAACTACCACAACTGCATGGGTTTGAATCTTGAATGCTATGATGCTGTATCTTAGCATTCAGATTTTATTTACTGCCGCACACTGTGGCATCTACAACTTCATGATTGGCAACTTCAAATGTAGACAACATCCAGCACCTTTACCAAAACATCTGAGTCTGGAGCCGCTGATCCAGCCCCAAGTGCAGTTGTGTCTCAGCGGACCTACCTGTCTTTTTTGGTATGTGTGGGAGGCTTGGCGCGCCTGCCACCGACTGGGTTTCGGGTTGGACGGAACCTGAATTGGTTCCACCTGGTGCGAGGAAACTGCATGGTGGGGCCGAGCCTGCTCACCACCATCTCCTCTCTGCCTCCCATATCCTTAGTGCTGGAGGAATCCAGGAGCTACAGTCCAGCACAAAACCTAGCTTTATCCAGTCGTGGTGGTTGGACACCGTGTGAGAGCGAGTAAATCTGTCCCCTGCTCCGGTTTCTCAGTGTGAAACTTATGTGTGGTGCAAGAGGCTGATGCTGCAAGGCTTTACGGGGGCCAAGGGCAATGTGGCGTGTTTGTGAGCTGAGCTGGAGCTGGAGCTGGAATGCAGGAGGGAGTGACGACTCCAGTACATCATCACGTCATTCACACCTGTCCCCTCCCTCACCGCTCCGAGGTGACACACCCTGCCTGCCTGCTCGACAGCCATCAACTTCCTCTGAACTTCAAACAGGAACCCTCTACCACCTAAAAACAAAAACACTTTGGCTGAAACACAATATGGAAATTGCTCTTGCTAGTCCAGTTGAAGTCTAATGGAGATAAAAGATCAACCCTCAAGCTACATAAGTGAAAGGGCATAAGTCGACTAACGTAAAGGGCCACTGACACTGACATGTACAGCTAGGGGCATTTTATTGGCCTTTTAGTGTATACAACTCTACTTAAGCTAATTAATCAAGGGTCCTTTGTTGGAAGGAGAGAGCAGTTTATCAGCCCTTTGGTGGACTATTATATGTCTATAATTAAGTTACACAAACGGATCAAAGGATGAAGGATATTTTGTTGACACATTTCAATAGCAAACTTAAAGTTGGTGGTTGAGCTCACAATGCAAACAGGTAATCTTACCCCAACTAAATATCACATACTTCTGTTATGACAACTCTAATGACATGGCATACTAAATCAAATCACTCCATATGTAGAAGACAGCTCACTGTTGCAACATTCACATTCCCATAGGTGACATCCTAGTTCGACCTGATACCTGAGTGAGGCTAACAATAACTGGATGTCAAGTGGGTGGCTGTGTATGTGTGTGTGTGTGTGTGTGTGTGAGAGAGAGAGAGAGAGAGAGAGAGAGAGCGTGAAAGTTAGATAGAGGGAAGAGATAAAGACAGAAAAACAGACTGTAGGAGAGGGAGTTTCTCAAGTTCCTCAAGTGAAACAGGCCTGTCAACATTGCTTGCTAACCCAACCATCCCCCACCCCCCACCCCACCCCCACTCCAACCACACACACACACACACACACACACACACACACACACACACACACACACACACACACAACCCTTCCACCCAAACCCCCCACCACATCACATTCACTCATCCTTGTCATGATGATGACAAGCTCAGGTGAGGATGTAAACAGACGTGGAACATCTAGTGAGATGGGGAGAAAATCATTCCTGCTGTTTTGACATTCAGGTAATTACAATGCAATCTATACCTCTTTTACACATTTAACATAAACATGCATGTTGTGTGTATTTCAAATGTCTGCTTATGCATGAGTTGACTTTTGCACGATTCAATCAAAGCAATCATAACATGACATATTTCCATGAAAATTCAAATTGTAATAGCAGTTTACAAGGATGAGCCTAACCAGTCATTTATTTCACCTTCTGCAGTCTGTCATATTATTCTGCTTTTAATGTAACTACAAATCTGGAGTACAGCTGAAAAAAGGTTTTGCACTTCAATATCATAGTTGTAATACTGAGGCAGAGTGAATAATAACTCAAACCACAACCCCTAGAATGACCTAAAAACCAAGTTTGCCTGCAACCTCACCACAGAAAACCCCTGGAGGACAGACTAGAAAGAGGAATGAAGAAAGTTCAGAATCTGATTTGGCGTGCTTCCTTGTTTTGCCTCGGGAACCTCAAGAGGAAAAGCAGCCTTGTCTTATTTTTAAACCTGGTGAAAAATACTCTGCACCTTGCCGACAACATATAAAGCTCTGCAACAAAAGAAAACACGTTACATGCTACTGTTGTAAATAGACAATTGAAAATGGCGACAATTGAAAATGTCAATGAGTTGAGATTGTGCCATGTTGAACGGGCCGTGCATTAACAGGGAGAATCAACAGGAAACTATCCACTCTAAGAAAACAATGAACAAAATGTCAAGCTGGTGTCTACGTTTATATACAACATTGTGGGAAATAACACAAAGTAACCCCAACCACCAACTCCAGTCATGGACTACAGTAATCCACTTGGTCACCACTGAGAAAGCGGCTGATAGAGAAAGCAACACAGTCTTTAATCCTCGTAGCTGAATTCCACTGCAAGCCTCTTAGCTTCCAGAGAATGCAACAGTTAGGTCGTGCAGCCTTGAGAAAGTGTTTTTTCTCAAGGTCTGTCACAGCATGCAGGATCTGACCCATGACAGAAAGTGAGGCTTTCAAAATAATTCAAAAATAGTGATGATGAATGATGGTTCTGAATCACAGTATCACCTATAAATTCCTCAAACTTTGTCCCAAAAACAATACTTTGGGATATGAAAAATGAACAAAAATCAGACCATGAAATTGTTGCCCTGAAATGTTAACAGTGGCTCCTCAAGGACCCCGAATATCTCAGTCACTAATGCCAAACTGTGGAGTTGCAGAGGAACAATGTTTTTACACCCTGGCCCAGCACCCAAGCCCAGTAAAGCCTAATAGTGGTAGAGTAGCTTAATCCAGACCTCAGCCTCAAGCCCCAGCAGCCCTGGGTCTACAGCAGCAGCAAAGACCTAATCCTACCTGGCCTTGGCCCGGCTGTTGGCCCTGCCTGAGAGGAGCTGCCGGGCCGCCGATCCGCTTCTCCCCCACGGCATCCTGCGGTTGTCCCCCAAAATTGTTGTGAGCAGTAGGAAACAGCAGCTGCCTGCCCCTGGCAAGCTGTTTCCTTGTAATCTCCTCAGTGCATAAACACATAGAACAAGGACAGTCTCACCGCGCTGGCAGGCACGTCACTGCATCGCATCCTGGGGCAGGAAGGGAGCCTGAGGGTCTGCATGGGGGGGCTGGGGAGGGAAAGACGCTGAGTGGCTGAATGGCCCACCGGGGCTGGGACACAGACCGAGGTAAGAGACTGTCTGAATGGCCGGCTGGATGGACGGGGCTGGACCTGGGACAGCGGCATGCCTGAATGGATGGCAGAGGCTACAACAGCTGCATGACTGATGGCTGGCTGGCCGGTTGGTTTGGCTGACTAGTTGGCTAAAGCTAGGCTGGGGCTGCATCATTTCCACCACAGAGATGGGGGAATGGAGAAAACATCCTCTACATTAGCGACAACACACTCACTTATTCAATTACTGACTCACTCAAACCAAGACGCACTGAGAACTACGGTCTGCTCTTTAACTTGACTTCTGTGTCTTTATGGTTTTCATCAGTAACTGGAGGTGATGATCCACTTCACTGTCACTCATTTACAGCAGGACACTCACAACTAAAGAACTATGGACTCTTCTAGCTACCACCTCTGACAAAGCTCTCATAAACACTTCAGACTGAAGCTACTGTACAACACCACTAAGGGCATTTTCACACTATTTGCCAAACTGAAACAAACTGAGCTGTTGGTAAAATCCAAAATGCATCAGAGAATTAAAGTTCTTTTTAATGGGTTAGGCCAATTCTCATTATTTTTCTAAAATGCCCCCACATTTTTATCATGGTACAGTTACCACAACAAGACCATGGTCCTCAAGAGTTAAATTCAGATCAGATAGTCTGGAAAGAGACTCTTGCCTGGGCGCTGTCAAACTTCATCATGGTTTACATCACTTTAGAAAATGATTTCCTACCAATCATGTCTGTTCTTTATTGAGCGAAATGTTGTACTACTGTGAAAATTTAACTTTAACTGTTAATCTTCACCTTAGCTGCAATTTTTCACAAACTCCCATCGCCCTCTTCTCATATGCATGTAAACTGAGATGACATCATGCCACGGGAACATCTGGGTTCTTCATTGATTAGATGGCACTGAATGGTGCAATACAGTGATGTATGTATTAATGTAGTTAAATCTTTTTGATCAAAAGATAAAACACACTTTGGCATTTTATAACAAATCATATTGTTCTATAAGCGTGTTTATATGTATGTAACATGCTATAAGCTATGTTTGCTAACGGTTCAGTTGCTAACATCAACTAGCTAACGTTACTGTATTCTCTATAGAGATAAAGAGATAAAGACCGCTGATGAACTAGGGAGCCACATGCAGAGCTGAGATCACATTCAAATAAACTGATGCAGGTGTATATGTCATCACCACAAATGCATCATGGGACTGTACTGGAATCTGTACTTCTCCATCAACTCATTAAAGTCAGTGGAGAAAGAGTTTGGGGTAAATGTTTGAGAGTTGTACCTAAGGGCAGCCTGATATTCAATATCAGCACAAAATGTGGTTGAGGCAGCATTTTTTTTTTTTTTTTTTACAAAAAAGCAAAATAGTCTGAACACGCCCCTACAGTGAAAGTAAGATAAGCTTGTTTCAAAGATAGTTTTAGGAAAGTAGGCCTTGAACTGTTGGAACTGGTGTGATTGCAATTCATTAAAGTTGCTGAAACTGTAGCAAAATGGATAGAGAACAGCCTTGCAGCAATAAAAAAGGCAGAACTGACTCACTCATTAACTCACTTGTTCAAACCAAAACATTCACTCAAGTAGACTTATGGACTCTTCTAGCTGTATCTCTGTAATAGACCATGGCCCTCATCTGACCTGAGCTCTGTCTGTATTTGGCATTTTGAGTACAGAGGCTGGCTGATAACTGAAAGGTGGTTGGTTTGATCCCCGGCACCAAGAGAGGGCTGTATTCCAGTTATGAGCTGGCAACTGAGAGAGGCTGGTATTTCAGCTCAAGTACCCATCAATACTGCTGAAGAGATACGGGGGCCGTACAAGCTTGGCAACCCTGCACTCTGAACTCAGTAGAAATAAATATGTGTCGCAAGCTTTGTTAGTAGGTTTATCTGCCAGTGTATCTAGGGGGGGAAAGAAATGACACTTGTCTTGTAATTGACCAACAAACTACTGTATACAACAACCTGTTGGAGTTCAAAATATACTTACTTAAACATTAACTCGCTTGATGACAGAATGTATGGACCTGTCTCTATCACCTTTACCACTATTACTACAGCTTTATGCTGAACCACTCATTAGCTTTCTGAGAAACTCAAACCAAAAACATTTTACCATGAATGTAAAGCAACATATCTGCACCTATCATTTTATGTACATTTTGTCAGAATGCGTGGAAGCATTGTTGCTGACCCATTGCGCTCTTTCAGATCCTGTTACTGACTGACCACAGATACCTAATATGACCTCCTGCACAGTATCAACCCACAATGAGCCACTGCAACCAAACAATTTACACATATCTCATTCTCAGCAGCCACTAGTCCTCTAAACAGTGGACATTTTCAGGACCTCTTGCAGGGTTGCAAGGGCTCTTAAGATTTTTAAGACCAAGACACAGTTCTGGGATCCAGGCAAATTAAATCTACTGGTACTCTTGTCATGTGGGGATGCCACACACCCACAATCCTTCATCATTTGAGAAGATACAAACAGCAAATTACCACTCAACACCAATGAATGGCAGCAATATCACAGCTGGACTGAGAGGCACTGTAGTCTTCCCCTCCCTCCACTGGATTTCTAGGTGGGTGAACTCACCAGAAGAAGACTTCCAACTCAGTGTGCATCCTGCCCATAGTTTTATCAAGTGCACAAATCGTTACCTGGTGCTGAACTGGTTTGAAATGGTTTGATTCATTACAATGTCATAATCTAGCCTGGTAAGACCATCCTGATCACGTGACCTCACATTCTGTTTCGCTCCACGGATCAGTCTGGACTTCTAGCCGCCCACATCGATTTCTTGAAATTACAATGTAACCGGGCCAATCAGGGACTGCGTCGTAGTTGATGACGTGAAATACAGGCCGCCGCTGGCAAAACAGTAATGGCGTCTCCCGAAGCAACGAGCGGTAACATTAACGTGAGTAGAGTAAACACAGCCATAAGTGCAGTTATTGCAGAAATAGACTCAATAACAACAATTAAACAAGAACAAGAGTATGCACTAGCGGAGTTTCTTGGCGGAAAAGATGTTTTCGCCGTTCTTTCAACTGGATTTGAATTTGGATTCACTGATTGGCTGAAGGAGTTTGTCTGTCAAAGCAAGTACTCCCGCCCACTGAAATCGATGTGGGCGGCTGGAAGTCCAGACTGATCCGTGGAGCGAAACAGAATGTGAGGTCATGTGATCAGGATGGTCTTACCAGTTATAATCTACCTCAATGTAAAATTTTGTCATTTACTAAATTTGTTTGGATATGAGAGAGCTTTGTGCGAGGCCTAGTTTGGATATGTGTGGAGGTCTGTAGGAGATTAATACCCATTTGCTCAATACATTCACGTCACAGCCTTCACGTCACCCGTATAGGAGCTCATTATTCAGGATTGGACTGTGTAACACAACAGCAGCGGACATTCATAAGCTTTAAATTCTGAGAAATCCATACAGTGTTTGTAGAAACCTATATTAGCTACTGGTAAAGGCTATGGGATAAAACCAATCATGTGACATCCCAGACATAGTTCAATGTGATTTTTCCTAAGCAGAGATTTTTCAAAAGCAGTATAGACATTCAGCAAATTTGCTACACTTCCGCACTGAGCTTTATGCCTAAGATAAAATATGGTTTTAGTTAGTTCTGTATGTCAAAGGAAATTAGGTGCCTATTTCTGGAAATATTTAGTTAACTGTGCTCTCTATTTAAGCAGCAGAGCAGTTCATTTCCGCAGTGGAGATACAGGACAGGTTTCTGTTGAAACACGTGGAGCATCCTCAGACTGTGGGTGTGTTTATTAACTAGGGGAATGATGTGCCAAAAGATGATGGAGAGTTTCATTCCAGAATGAGACATCCATCATTCGAAAAAAAGTGTCACTTTCACAAAATGGTTGCTAGCACAAAACAAAACAAAAAATAATAGTACTTTTTAAAGGATAGTAGAAAGCTTAAGTCTCTGATTGACAAAATGAACACTTTTACAGACTGGATCCTCTATATTTTAGAGATATTCAACTTCAGGTAATGATTTGTTTCCAAAATGGATCCAATGTGCTTTGGAAATAAACTCTTCAAATATCAACACTCTGCTCTCGCCACTTTAGAAGCCCTGGATGTCCAATAGATTGTATTGAGTACTATAGCTCAGTGAAGCCTCCTGGCTGTGACTCACATTAGTGTTAAACTAACATGACCATTGGGCTTTTTCAAATAAACCTCCCCATGTCAGTGGAAATCTCCCTTGTGGCTATCAGTCACCGTTGGGGTCAATACAGTCAATTCAGTGGTGACATTTTCTCTAAAAATCACTGAAAATGTTTTTCCATAAAAATGCTCCCACATCAAATCAATAAAGAAATAATTGAGAGCCAATGCTCTATCACCAGTAAACTGAACACAGTATCAATTAACATTTTAAACTGATTCAGTTGAAACCAAAGTAGGCTGAACGCTGCAGTATATGATGTCTAAATAACTGGCAGGATTAGCACAGTCCGTGCTGCGTCTTTCAGCTCTCTGGCAGCTGGCCCAGTCACTTCTTACACACTTGGTTCACCCATAACCAGCTCAACACAGATTAGGGAGACAGCAGAGATCATTCTTGGGATTTTGCCTTCCTCGTTGGCTCCCTCTGTTCATACTACCTCATTACTCCCTCCTCTCTTCTCCATTGTTTAAAGCCACAGTAAGTGTATAAGCCACCGCTCACTTTCCTGCTCTCTGGGGTCTCCACTCTCATCATGTCTCATTTCCCTCCAGGTAAAGTACAGTAAACCCCTTTTCTGCTCCCCTATGACTCCAGGTAAGCCTGCCACTTCATCACCTTCCTTACCTACAAGTGTCCAGTATAAACCCCCACCTACTCTTTATCCATCCTTCAGCAAACCTAGCCCTTCTCACCACAATCTTCCTAAAATCCCCCCTCCCCTCCTTTCTCTCCCATCACCCCCGACTGTCTTTCTCTTTCTTGGTCAACTGTAAGTCAAGCTCCTTCTCACCCTGTCTGACAATCCTCCTTAGCTTGCAGACATTTAAGCCTGGAGGAAGAGGAGAGAGGAGAGAAGGTGATGGCATGTTGTTATGTGACCCCGCAGATGGCATGTGACAGCCAGCTCAGCCTCATGCCCTGCTCATCCACCTCTTGACAAGCAGGGCACAGTGCCTGTGCAGAGTAAGAGGGAAAGGGAGGGGGGGGGGGGGGGGGGGGGGCAGGAAAGTGGAGCAGAGGAGAAAACAGGAGAGGGAAAAAAAATGAGAAAAGAGAAGGAGAGAAAAGAAGGGAAATGCATGGGGAGAGGGGAGGAGAAGAGAGGAGACGAGATCAGAGGAGAGGAGGGAGGATATGAGAGGAGAGGAGGCATGGGAAAAAAACTGAAGCTACCTTTTTTTTAGTTCTTGGCATTGTATGTTGTCTCTTGCAGCTCGTTACTTATAGGCTAACTAATGAGGATTGATGACTGCTGACTTACCACTGTCTGCAGTTATTGTAAGTTCCCCTGGACAAGAGAATCAGCTAAATGTCTAAAATGTAAATTATAACTGAGGAGAAGAGGAGAACTCAAATGGGACCCGGGCTAAGCCAAAGCCATCGGCACTTCCAGATGGTTTGACTAACGGGCGCATGGTGACGCAGAGCCTGGGCGATGCAGCATGTCACTCATTTCAATAACTGGAAACTCAATATTAAAACCATGGCTGCATACCCGCAAATGTGCGGCCCACGTGCACACACACACACACACACACACACACACACACACACACACAAAGAAACTAAATGTAATGCAATGTACAGGCACCTATAAATGCTGGAGTTCATTGGATGCAGTCAATGCGGGTTTGTTTTAAAACTGATGACAACAGTGTTCCACTCAAACCAGTGTTTTGAATTTAAATTAAAATAATTTTAAATAGCAAAGCATAGGTCTATAGTGCACAGCTTACTCATAGGTACTATAGATTTATATGGGATGAAAAAAAGGATCATACGCACGATTTCACTGGATAAATGTATGTAGGCAGGATTCTGTTTCAGTGATCTAATTCCTGCATCACACCCACAGTGATGTCTTCCACTCTTCATTATACTTCATTTATGGCTTCAAATGTTTGGCAGAAAAACACATCTAGGTGGTGTAGCTAAGAACATTTTCTGAAAGCATAGATGGTAACTGAGAAGGAAAAGGTCTTGCTTATGGCCATATCAACAGGAGGTCATTCAGTCAATATCCCCCTGTGTAAGGCTCATATCTGAATGAAGTTATAATTTATAAAATCACAAAGACATAAGAGTGTCTAAAACACCTTTGCTGAGGCCATGCCAATGATATGTATCACCCTTTTATTTCCTTGTGGTCAAAAATGTTTTTTTTATGGTGTGAATTCACTCAAGACAGGAGTTCTTATATTGGCTTCAGCCAGGGAGCTAAATAATTTATCAATTAATTGCAAATCAGCTTCTTAAGGCAAGTGCCTCTGAAAACATGGTTGAATGTAATTCTTGGAGAGATAAAACTAGGATGTTGTTTCTTACGGATGTCTGAGATGAAACCCTGTACTAAGGTGATCATAACAACTGTCAGAAATGATTGAAGCCCTATCTGCAGGGTGTAATCCTATCCCTGTGCATATTGCACATACTGTATGTGCATGCACATGTGAGTGTCCATGTGCGAACATGCATGACCCATAAGAAGCGAGCAAGCGTGAGAAATGACTGATTGAAACTCTATCTGCAACATGGAACTCTATCTCTCCTAATGATCAGGTTAAACTGGCTTCCTTTAACGCCGCCATATTTGCTCTACAGTTTAGCTGTTGTTGACACTTGGTTTTTGGGGGCAACAGAAACAGTGGGTTTATTTGCATCAGTCAGAAAGACAGTTAAAAAATGATTGCTCATTATGATCAAAAGGTTATGTTAGGTTATACTATGATCACATGGTTATGTTAGGTTATATTATGATCACAAGGTTATGTTAGGTTATATTATGATCACAAGGTTATGTCAGGTTATGTTATGATCAAAAGGTTATATTAGGTTATGTTATTATATCTTCTTATGGATGACTCTATAATCACGCTTCTGGAAACAGACCGCAAATTGTGTCATCCACACATACAACTGTGCCATCACTCGCAGCAGCTGCCTAGCTGAGTTGTGCAGAGCTTAAGCTACTAGCAATGAAAGCTGTCCTTGAACACATTCCCTTCTCTCGCCATATGGAGCAAAAGTGGATTACATGAAGAGTTCTACTTTGACCCTACTGTCACTGTTTACTCTTACTGACCTGCAAACACGCCCACCTGGGCCGGCTCTTTTAGTAAATGTTTTCCATTTACCTAAAGCAATCACTATGGCTAGGGTATTCTTGACAATTTACACTACTGACAAGGAGCAGGAATTCTTAAAAAAACAAAACAAAACAAAAACAGGTCTACAGCCTTATTACACAGCATGTGGAGGCCAGTGATTCTCAAAGAAGGGTCTGGGGACAATGAGGGAATGCCAAGGGGTCTGCAGCAAAATGATGAATATCCACTATTATCTCCATTTTGAAGTAATTGACAGTCACAATGCAATAAGATGGGCAAACACATTCACTAAACACCAATAGAGGGACAGTCAAGCATAGATCATATCATTATTGAAGCAGTCAGGTAGACATGATTTTAATAAAAATGGCCAGGCTAAACAATAATACACATCATCAGCATGTGACACTTTTGAATCTCCAGCTGAAATAACATTTCATTTTTTCATTTTCATTATTTCATTCCTTAAATTGATTGACAACATACACAACCTCCATATTGTAAGCCATTATATTATCAATAGGAGCAACCTTTATGAACCATATGAGATAAAAAATAAAAATAAAAAATAAAAAATACCACAGACATCAGTCCCTATAGGAATAGTATAGCAGGAAAAAAAGGTAGAGATGTACCCTTTTTCTGGAAGTGAGCAGTATTATAGGCTAATGCATTAAGGTCAAACATAGTAGTTGCTTTAGCAATAAGATCTACTGGAACACTTGCATGCAACTATATGTAGCTGCAGTTATCATGGGCTGTAATGGAGTGCAGCAGAAATGCAAGATAAAGAAGTTGTGCAATGCTTTGAACAGCATGCACGAGACAGGCAGAAAAAAACGACCATAGCAACAGGTCCTGGTACCCTAGCAACCCGAAACGCTTCCCGACTGGAGAAGCGGCACACAAAGCCAATGGCAATTTTACGCGCACAAAGCACACAATTACACATAACTCGAGTTAGCCGCTATTACCAATCCACATATACCTTTTGAGTAAGATAACAGCTGCGTTTTTTTCCCAAAGAATTCACTGGGTTTTTGCAAGATGTGCAAAGGGGGAGTGGGTTACAAACAAAGGAATCTAGCTACCGCACTGAACCAATTCACTTACCTGGGAAAACAGCATCGACCCCCCGACGTGCGAAGGCTCGACTGTGCCTCTGTGGTGTGGGAAGGGGATTTTACCACGACAACAGAGAGGACTCTCGTAATGTAACGCTGTGCAAGTGACAACAAACAGATGGTAAGTAGGCTTGCCTTGCCTGGAGAGGAGAAGAGAGGAGAGGAGAGGAGAGGAGCTGCCGCTGCTGTCCATCCACGTTATCCTTCTCACCTTGCGGCTGACGTCACCACGCCGGGCTCCACAACAACATCGCCATATGACATGCTGGGGTGCTCTCCGCTCTCGCGCTGTCCCTAGGCTACTGCATCGCTTTTGTATAGATATGTTAAGTGTGTTATTCGATGTGATCTCAACGCAGTAGAGTGGGTGTGAACGATGGGGCTCGAGCATAGATCACATCATTTTTGAAGCAGTTTGATTTTCTTAAAAGAGAAAACGGATAGATTACTACAATAATAGTAATGCATTTGTTTGGGATCTTCGTCTGAAATAACATAGGCTATCAGTTTCATATTACCTCCAGATCCAGTGAAACCGATTGACACTTCGCCAGATTTAACCCTTTCCACCCAGATTTCCCAAACTTCCCCTTAAGTAGCTTCAGACTTAGAAAAAAACATTTGTTATGTTCTGTATACATATTCTGTTTCTACTCATTACACTGCTTTATTGAAACCAAACCAACATTGAATTCTACCATACAGGAAGTCACCATTAGCCAGTGGAAGTACCTCCACCAGGCGTAGGATAGATGTTAATATGAGGAGTGTATTCCAGCATTAGGGACAAGCGCAGTGTGTTTGCATTACTATAAATGGAGACTGAATTCCATCTGCTGCCATCTCGACCCCTGAATAGCCTATCATGTTCACTTATGCCTTCTCACTGTGTATCTGCTCTCATATCAAAGAAAATATTGAAACCACATAGACACGCTGATGCAATAAGATTAATTTCACAGACATCTTGTTGCCATCGTGTACTGATCACCTATTACTCATTCAAACCAGCCCTGCACTGTATCCACTGGAGTCACAGCCTGTAGGTGGGAAGATCATTCCTCCTGGACAGATAAAATTCTTTCTGGCATCCTGTTTTTGTTTTCATTGTCCTCTCGGCTTTCTTTCAGACAAGCCAGTTCATTCCAGCGCTGTGTGTGTGTGTGAGTGTGTGTCTGTGTGTGAGAGAGAGATAGACAGAGAGAGTGTGAGGGAGAAAGACACACACACACAGACAGGCAGACAGAAAGAGAGAGAGAGAGAGACAGAAAGAAAGAGACTCAGAGAAAGAGAGCACAGAGCGGCAGTAAAACAGCCCACTCTCTTCCTGCCATTGTTTCATCCCAGAGACCCAGATGAGGCCCAGCTAGGCCACGCCTCCCGGGGTTAGCTTGCTCCCCGTCTGTTGGCCCACTCCTCCTACTGCTGCTCAGAGTTTCCATGGAGACAGAGAATATGCCTGCAGATGATTGCATCCCCTGCTGAAAGGCATTCATGGAGACAATACAGGGCAATCTGAAATTCTGACTGTTTAAAGAGCAATGTGGAGAAAATTTCACCTATTTCTTTTGTGGGTATTGCATTATGCATTGGGGAAAGGGATGGTGAAATTCGGTCTGTCACGAGAGAAATGCTATGAGAATTTCGTCTATTCTTTTGTACGGATTCAAATGTGCATTAGGGAAAGTAGAAACCTCCATAATGACGTTACTTGTCAATTACACTCAAATAGAAACTTAACAAATGTAGGACTGGAGTCTCTTACCTCATCCCTTATTAGTGTATAACTGTAAGGTACACGACTTTGTAATGACATACTATAACCCGTGTTTGTGTGTGTGTGTGTGTGTGTGTGTGTCTGTTTGTGCATATTTGTGCATGTGTAGGTGTGACTGTGCTCATGTGAATGTTTGGTATGCCAGAACTCCATGAGTGTGAACTCTCTTGTGTATTTGTGTTTTGTGTGTTTGTGTGTGTGTGTGTGTGTTTAGATGCCTTTGTGGTTTTGGTGCATATATGTGCATGCACATGTGAGTGTCCATGCACTGACATGCGTGACCCATAACAAGTGAGCAGGCGTGAGAAAAGACTGATTGAAACTCTATCTGCAGCGTGGAACTCTATCTCTCCTAATGATCAGGTTCAACTAGCTTCCTTTAACACGGCCATATTCCTCTCTGCTGAGCCATTTCACAAACACAGCCTCCTGTTGTTGACACCTGGTTTAGCTCCAACAGAAACAATAGGCTAAATTGCATCGATTAGAAAAACCACACCCGGCGTTGCTCAGGTCTTACATTGGCTTGCATAGTGACATGTGTGCATTAAGCTGGATTGGTAAGTTCCTTAAGGCCCTGCTCTGCTTTAGTAGACCTGGAAAAAGGCCAGACATCTGCCGCCTTGCTCGCTTGATCCCATTTCACACTGGCACGTGAAGCCTGCCCTGCTTATGAGTCAACAATTTGCATCAGCTTTTTCAAGTAAATCAAACATATATTTAGTAATGACGAGCATACATTGTCACACATAATATATATTACATTGCACATACCTATATGATAGGCTAATGCAGATTGTTGTGTCTTTTCTGAGAGAAGTTAACTTGCAAAATTTCAAAGTGGAATGTGAAGGATTTTGAAATGTTCTCACCGGGCAGCAAAATGACTGGAGCCTCACTCAAAACATTGTTAAAGGCCTCACACACTAAGAAAAAAAAAAATCTCTATATATATTGTTAACGAATCAAGTCAAGTCCAGTCAAGTTTATTTATATAGCCCTTCATCACAAGCATGTCTTTGTAGAGAACAAGTCTACCTAGATCTAAGTAATCAACACTCAATCACAAAACAAAATGATGCAATACAGTATGCAACAAAATAAAACACAAGAAAACAAAACAAAGCACAAGACAGAAAATAGGAAAAACTCCTAAGAAAAGCCTTATAAAGCAGACAATTATGGCTTATCTATCTCACATGGCCTCTGTGTATCGAAAGCACACGTTCACATTCATGTGCAAGCATGTCATTTACCACAACGATGTTTACTCTTTCACATCATAAACTATTATAGCTTTTATTTTCTCAAAACTGTCAAAGCATTTTTTAGTTAGTTTAGAAAGAAAAGGTTTAACTTGAGTGGGGCGATTACATAAATTCGCAGACAATGGCCACTATTCAAGCAGGGCTAAACTCACTTACTATATTTAACCATGTCTTACTTATGCCATTCATTCACAGCAATATCCTGCGTTGGGATTAACCCTGATTTGAGTGGGGTAGCAAAGAGTGTTGGTGGGATGTGAGCTCACCCGTAGAGTTCTGATGACGCTGGACAGAGGGATTAAATGATGTGAAAGACAAGTGAAAGAAAGAGAGAGGTACGAATTGCATAATTTCCTGTGGAAGTTAATTCAAGTTTTTAATTTAATTTAATTTACGATTTCACATTTCTTAATTAAAAAAGAGTTACTGTGTGTTTGTCTATACATTTTGCATGAGCATGTGCAGGGATTCGCTGTAAAGAAGTATTGTGTATATTGCTCCTGATGTGATTAGAGGAGTAAAGTGATTAAGTGGGTAAATAGGATTTTGCAATCTACAATCTTCTCAGTACCCCCATATGAGATTTGATCCAGTTCAACAAGTTCAATAAGAATACTATGTTGAATTCCTTATATTAATGCACCCAAATATTTGCATTTTTATGGTGAACAGTATAGTGCTACCTCATCTCCTCTCATTTCATCTCCTCATCTCTTCTGTTCTCCTCTCCTCTCCTCTCCTCTCCTCGCCTCTCATCTCAAGCTGTCTACTAACATACCGAATGATAGAATAGTTAGTTAGAGAGGTTATTCATGGAAACTGTATCCAGTTTTATTGTCTTTAACCCATCATGATGTTCATATCTATACTGGTCACGCAATGGTTATTTTGTCAAGAAGAACAATGACAAAGGCCCACTGGATTTAAAGTCTTTCCAAGGACCTGTTTGTAATAGTGAATACCTGCTTAAATCAGACACAGGGCCCGTTCTGCAAACAACCATGTGGAATAACATCAGTCATAAAAATTTTGATAGTTCACGAGCCTGCAGCCGCTCATTTTCAGGCCTGGCCAGAGAAAAATTGTCCCCACTGAAAGGGGACTAATGGAGATGGAATGGAGTTGACAGTCAAATCAAACTCTCAGCTGGTAACTGTAATCCTTCTATTCCACCCCTGGATAAACACATTTGTTATGGTAAAAGCATTCTTAGCAGTAAGAAGAGTAATGTATAGAGAAATCTTAAGAAAATGGCTGACTCCCCTTTGTAACTGCTGGCTTTTGTATCCTCTTGTCAGTGAAACACGCATACACAAATCCTACCCATTCAAATTAATGAATGCTCACCGGCCAAGTGGACATTGCAGGGGAAAATGACAAATGCCTGAGATGTAGAGATTAGATTTGAAAAGGTGGCTGACCATGCGAATGTGTGTTGTTGCATTCAATAATGTTTTGCAGACAATCTGCTACAGCAATGGTATATCTGTGGCCAACAGGGTATTCAATAAATAAAATAAATACACAGGAATTTGTCTTGATGGCACTAGCACACAAGACATATCATTAACTTCAATAGAAACACAGCACCGTGAAAACAGCACCTCACATATAGTGCAGACAGCACAATGGCTTGTACACATCACTCCACATATATACATTCAACATCCATGTATTATGTGCATCCAGACAGCACTGCATAGAGTAAAGCACTGCTGCAATGTCACCTGATTCCCTAAGAACCTCTTCTCTCTTATTCAGCAACCTATAATGGTTCCTGCCCAATGCTATTGCTGTTGCTGAGGTAAGTAGAAACTGTATGAGAGGGCATTATTACTGACAGTGCTACTTTGTTTTGCAGGTGCCAAGGGACTGCAGTCAAACACCACACCAGCACCCCTCTGTGTTGTAATGTGGGTACTACCAAGGTGTTAGCAATCTACAAAACAATCGAAGATGTTCATCAACAATGATAGTAAATGCATGTCATGTGATACCATGTTTTTCAGGTACTGACAACTTAAATGTTCGTACTTCTCACTTGACTTAAGGGTGATTTAAATAAATGTATCATCATCCCATGTGTTTTAAAGTGTAATTTCCCAGTTCAACCACCAGAGAGCGCTCTGAGCTTTCAGTACAAAATGCCTGCTGCTTAGTAGGCAATGCTGCAGAGGGCAATTAGAGGGAGAAGGAGGGCGAATGGCATTTTCTTGTTACCAGATGTCACAAGAGGCCACCCCCCTAAAGATTTTTGCAACAACCTGAGTGAACACAGGCAGTTAATTCTGTTCTTCACACCTCATCATTTAATCTAAACAGGTTTACATGGTTTTCATAAACAATACTCTTTGAAATAAGGGGGCATCTCCTGACCTTTTCCTGAGAGATTGGCTTGAATGTATGAGCTGATTCTTATGCAAATGTATGCACAACACATGATTCACTCCAAGTGCAGCTGTTTACATTTCTGAGTTTCAGACAATCACTGAAATGACCAGATGTAAACTGGTGTTTTTTTCAGTCCTTACTTAACTATAGGCAATTTGACAGAGATTACATTCTCAGGTACGGCTGTGACTTGTGAGAATAGTTGAAGAGGGAAGGAGTGGTGCACCGTTGGCTCAGTGCAGCTCTACTGAAGCAGTTGGGGGTTAAGTGCCTTGTTTGAGGAAACTTCAAGACTTGGCTTATGGGGCTTTTTCACTTCCCTCATTCATATTTTTCAGCCAGTCTATGGATTTGAACTGGCAAGCTCAGGTCACAAGTATACTTTGTTTACATTTCAGGCTCCTTGCTGCCTGAAGGAGCCACCACTGGTCTGTCTGTGTTAAAAGAAACAGTTTTTAAAGCGCAAACCACCAACCAAATTGTTAAGTATCATATTCGGCCAGTTCTGTGTACTCCGTGCTCAACCTCAGTGGCACTCCCACAGCAGCCTAGTTGCAGAATCAGACCACATAATGCCTCCAGCAGAGAGTGAATTACCCCTCTGCTGTTATTGTTAGTGTCTGTTTTAAGCTTTGGAAAGCTGTTGTGTCATTTTTGCACACAGTAACATTGGGACCAAAGCTTACCACTTACTTCCAGTGTCCAGCACAGGATTGTACAGGGAGCTCTTGGTCAGACATGGATTCACACTCCAGGTATTTAGCTGCACTCTTTTACAGCATAACTTATAATGAGTCCAAGCAGCAGAGTAAGTCAGTATTTTTGAATAGCTATGCTTGTAAGTAGCCCAATAATAAAAATTAAAAAAATGCAATGGACAGCAATACAATGCCAAGGAAGAGAAGAGGATAGAGGGGAAATTCTTTATATTGTAGCCAATGCAGATGAAAGAGAATCACACTCTTCGCAGAATTGCCAGAGAGGAGGAGAAGTCACACTGTAATCTGGTTTACTGTCAAATCCTCCAATAGAAAAATCAAACTTTCAGATCTCACTTCAGAGCTGCGTTATTGTTCCTCTCAGCATGATATTGCGCGGTAATAATTGGCTGCTATGACAGGTTGGAGAGACGTACAATAATTTGTGTGTTTGAGTGACAAAGTTTGACTGACGCAGACTGTATCTGGGTTTCGCTGCTGAACACCCTGCCTGCAGCTCGGTCCCTTTAATATCAAACAGAACTCTCTGTATCCTTTCACAAAAACCTACAACCAGACACCTATTACAGAGCCACTGTACATTTGGAGGAAACTACTATTACGAATCTGCAGATGGTTTAAACTGTTTAAACTACAATACTAGAAAAAATAGGAAAACTGTGAGAAAGATGGCGAAGAATACATGAGAATATTTAAAGTGATTAATTTAGATAATTGACAGAAATTACCCTGGGCAAGCCGGACGAAGTGGATGATGATGACAGCACCATTAACAATATCTCAGGAGGACAGGTTAAGTTGCAAACACTGCTGCCACTGAATGACAACGATTTATATTGCTATCAGAAAGAGGGCTTTGGCTTCTCTTCATACAGTAATTACATCAAACTGTGCAAAACCAAAGCCGTCTATCGTTTTTGTAGATAGGTGGCTCTGTTCCAAATGCTGGATTCATGATTTCTCCCTTCAATTGAGACATCAGCAATATGCAAATAACTTAGTAAGTGCTCCCTGGAAACACACTTATTTGTGAATTCACTGTCCTTGGGCCGTAATGATGACACGTTCTATTCCTTTCTCAGAAGAATTGCTTGCACCGCAGAACTTTTACACAAAATCTACCACTTTTGGATCTGAGACAGCAAAAAAAGTCATTGAGGGTTCAGGTTTTTAGGTCATTGGCTGATGTAATTTTTCTTTAGGAGTGTAATAGGCTAGTAGAAACATTCTTGTGGTGAATTGTCTCCCCGGTTCAATGCCAGATCTAAGAGAGTTAATGCCGCCTGGATAAACTGGATGTGGAAAATTATCTCACCGTTCTTTTCACTCCTAAATGTATAGGTATTCTCCAACATGCTATAACTGCCAGAGGAGTCTTATAGACTTGAGTGATAATAAAAACTTAATTATTCCCTCTTTCACTTTTCTCCCTGTGCACTCAAGTTGTTCCTTTCACATTTCATTCAAATCTGTGAGTGCACCCCCCATGGAGCCCTTAGCAGCAGTTCAATGGCGGACACTATTTCCATTTTCTATGCCTGCAAAGTGGTCTTATTTGCCTGTTAAATGACCTTAGAGACAACACACGTGTCATCTGCAACTGTCGAATTTGCATCTCCATTGCTCATAGTGTGCACGACAAGTACACTTATTTGAGGGTCTGTGTGCACTTCAAGTACACCGACCCTTCCAAAAAAGTACTTGGTGCTATTCTCTTGATCTCTCCACTACATGCCATGCATCATTGTCTTCATTCCTATAAAAAAAGACTACTCCTGTATGATGGGGTGCCTACCCGCCTTGAACAACTTCACCTCTGCAACAGACCATAAAGCAGAAATAGTAGTTATTGTTGAGAAAAATCACAGTGCTGGAGGAGCTACCTGCACGGCCCAAACAAGACAGGAGGGTCAAAGGAATGTGGCATTTGTTATGTTGCTGTAAACTGAGACCTAGCCAGCTTTTGGATTTATCACTCAACTGGTACACATTTTGACAGATGGGCACACAGACAGACAGACAGAGAGGCATGACAACTGTGTAAGCATCTGTCTGTAAAGATAATGGCCAGGCTCCACCTCTCTTTCAGTTTTCAGCAGCACAATCAGCCCTGAAGTTACGCCATACATGGATCTGGCTTCAGAATGTGTGAAAATGAATATTCATAGTGCAGATACGCTGATGTCACATTTTCTTCAAAGAGAAAACATATTGTATGCTCTAAATGCAGAGAAAGGCATTGAAACTGAAGAAAAAGTATAGCTACTCTAATACTCAAGCAGCCTCACAGTAAAGCACATTATACTATTGACAACTCAGCTCATCCAGTGCCGTTAACCACAGGAGGCCGGTCAATATTAAAAGCTGCAGTGCTCCTACAAAAGGGAAATGCATGAATACTTTAATCGCATTGTGATAAATAACAGTCAGATTGATATTCAATTGATTGCAAAGAAGTGGTTGGTAATAAGAGCGTGCTCGGTCCGCGTCGATGTGCTAATATCTTAATGGGGAGATTTGACAACATGGACTCGTGGCTCATGGCATCTACCTGGCATTGATCCAATCTACATTAGAGAGAGAGAAAAGGAGAGAGAGGGAGAGTGAAGCGAGAGACGGAGATAGATACATAAGGGGGTGGGAGGATCAATGCAGGCCGGAGCAACTTGGGGCCAAAGGCATGCGGTACATTGTGGAGCAGACTCCTAATACGTCTCTTAATAACTCAACACGCATTTTTCTTTCAGGAAGCGGGCTGCAGCATACTGTAGGAATCCAATAATTTGTGTCTGTGCGCTTGTCTTATTAGTCACAAACTGTGTTTCTTTGTCTGCCTGTCTGGCTGCTTATTCAAACCACACAACTGATAATGAACAGGTTCTGACTTGAAAACTCACTTTCAAAACTACTTAAGCCATCAGCGCTTAATGATCACATTAGCAATTTTCAACCACGTTACAGGCAAAGTCAGCATTTTCATTTTTCTCCTGAACCTGTGTTTTCAAAGTTAAATGGCTGCAGAATAAACTTGAGCGGCATACCCGAGGGACACAGGAAAGACCTTGTGTTCACTCTCGGCTGTTGAGTGCCTTGTTTATTAATGCCACCCCCAACACAACAACCACCTCGCTCTCTGCTCCTTGGGAGAAGTGGGGCAAGTGCAGCCACAGTGCAAGGCCATGAAATATGTAGAGTGCAGTCTTAAGGCTCAGTACGCCCACCATGGGACCAGGAAGATTGGGGTTAGAGGAGAGAGAGAGAGAGGGGTGTGTGTGTGTGTATGTGTGTGTGTGTGTGTGTGTGTGTGTGTGTGTGAACAAACACTTTACTCCATCAACCCATACTGCTGACCCAGTTTCTCAGATCAGGACGTGTGGTGAGACATCAAACATTGGTTTTCTGCAGAGCATGGTCATAAACCGTCCAAGAGAATGGCAGTTTTATTTCCCCCATGTTACCAATGTCTATGTGCGTGCATGTGTGTGTGTCTATGTCATTACATTTTTGGCAGAGATGGTGTGTGTGTGTGTGTGCACGTGCACCTACATGTGTGCGCCCACAATGTTTGGTTATTACTGCATTTTAGTACATAACACTTGAGACACAAACTCATTAATAATACATTACGATCATTTTGTCTCCCATGAGGCTCATTATGAGTATTGCAGATATCTTAACCTCGTGACACGTTTCTTTACCTGTCACGTTCCTAAACGCACGGTGACGTCTTCATAGCGAGGTGATTCTGCCTCGGCCACGAGTGCCTCGGAGCATAGCTGACATTCTGGAGCTCTTAATGAAACACATGGCTGGGAAATGAATTTCCTCTCCATCCCTGAGGAATCCCCGGGAGCCTATTACAGGGGAGACAGCTTTTCCTCTCCTGGTCACTAATATTCATAGTGGGGTGGGGCAGTGTTCCGGATACAACCACAGAAAGATAGAGAGGAGTGGAGAAAGAGAGTTAGAGTGAGTTAGAAAACCTGGTAGAGAATGTGAGAGAATTTGCGAGAGAGAAAGAGAGAGAGAGGAAAATGAGGAGACAGACAGACAGACAGACAGACAGACATAATAGAAGACAGACACAGAGAGAGAATGAGGAAATCCCAAAGAGTGGGAAGAGAAGCCTCAGAGATCACATTAATTTTTCATGTGCATTACACATTCTTACAAGGTCTACTTTCTCGCCGGAGAGTGGGGGTACAGACAATGTAACCTAATTTAAGGGTCTGATTCATTTTCAACTTTAATTTATTTTTGATGCACTTCATGAGCATTAAGACAAGTGGAAAAATACTGCTAAATGATAAAAAATAAAATACACACATGAAGGGCTAGTGCAAAGATGATGGCAAAATAACTTTTTTAAGGCTCAGCATCACCGCTTAGGAAATAGGCCTATGATGTGGGAGATGCAAAAGGAGAATTTTCAATGCTTATGCTTTAGAGTTATTGAATCATTTTTAACAGCTGGCACATCCAGATCTATTGTTTTAGTAGTTGAAGATATGATGCTACAACACCATACCTTTTCCATGTCAAGGCCCCCCAAACAGATACAGTGAGGAGAGTGATACCCTTGATCTGCACATTCATAAATCATTCTCTTAGTGTCCTAGCTAAAAGGAAATACAAAATGAAATAAGACCCTTGCTCATTTTCGCTGGGGTCCCCTTGGAGCCTCCTCGAGGGCCCCCGCGCGGTCCCGGGGCCCCGCTTTGGGAACCGCCGCCATAAAGTGTGCCCGCATTCGCGCTCCAGTCTCCTCCCTCCGTCCCTCTCCGGCCCCGCCCTCAAGGAGTGACTTGGTTGTGTGAGAGAAGAGAGACTCTGCAGACACACGCAGCTTTTCTTATCAGCCCCGCTCTGTCTTTTACTAACGGGACAAGTTTACACCTCCGGGATATCGGTGTCCGCTCTCCCTTCTGCCCTCGCATCCATGTGAACGTCTCGACTTTAAACGAGAGTGTGGTGAGTGGAGAAATTGTTACAGATGTTGCCAGTTTGTGGGGGCTGAATGCAAGCACGCCGTGGACTGATTGTAACTGAAAGGGGGGAGAAGAATTTTTTTTCTCAGTAGAGGAAAAAGCGGCAGGCAGGCAGGCAGGCAGGAGAGGCATGCCCGTCTCCTGCTCTTCTTTGAGCAGTTTTAGCCCCACTTTACCGTGTGTAAGAGTAACTAAACGCTGTAATGGCGTGTAATTATACTGGTAAAATCAGTATTTCCGCTGCTGGCGCCTATAATTCAGCAACAAGGCTTGTGATTAAAAGATAGGCTTCAACATCCTCCCCGGGATGTTGCTATTACATCGCTGTAATGTTGCTCGCTGTGGACCGCGGCTGCAACGTTACTGCTACTTTGCAAGTGTGGGCTGTTGGGACACTTGACCGCTATTGCAAGTAGTTGAGGACTGTAGCGAGCGGAGTTTATTTTGCTGTAACTTCACAAGCCACTGTCCCATACAAACCCGAAGGAAACTGTGTTTTCCAAGAGAGAGAGGCTCATCAAAGCTGTAGATATTTTGGCAAAGAGGGAGGAACAATGTCTCCATCTCAAACTTTAGAATGATAAATACGCAAATATGTATAGCAATTCAATTCATATGTATATGTTATGCCTTATTGTATGTAAAACATCGACTTTTTTCACTTATGTTCTGTTTTTCAAATCTGTGATATAAAGATTTAGCTTGTAGGAGTTTTATTTATTTTTATTTTTTTACCCCCCTTGAATCACTTGGTGAGTTTGAGTATTCATAAGCCTATCGTAGCCTACATCTCTCACATAGTAAGACAGAGTAGGCTGCATTAAAAATCCATGACATCCTTAGTGCTGTGATGACCACTGTGCCATCTAGAGGCTCTGTCTCTAGCTGGCACTGCTTCTGCTCTCCTACCCAAACGCACTGTCTCAGCCTTCTCAAAGTTCACCAAAAAAAAGATGTAAAACACTGGTGGCTGTGTTTGTCTCAGTTTGTGCCAGATGTACGCTTTGTTAAGGTAGGTGGTATCCTTGCCTGGTTGTGTTGCCCTTTAAATGTTTGATGTGTGGAGACATCTTGAGCGCTTTCTCCTGCTGTGCCTCTCAGCATCTGCACCGGCTGTCAGCTCATGTTAGAAATGCGCTGTCAGAGAGACAGTACTCTGCCCATATGCACACACATGCGCGCGCACACACACACACATGTGGGCACATACATACACGCAAACTCACATGCAGGAATACTTGCACACACATGAGGACATACAAGCAGGGAAGTATATATGCACATGCAAACACAGGCAAACATGCAAATACAAACACACACCATACTTAAAAATACTCATGAATACACATGCATGCACGCACTCACATGCATACAAACAGCATTAATCCTATGAGCACATCTAGCCTCACACGGTCACACGCACATGTATGTGTACACGCACTCCCTCATGAACACATACTGTACACACAGACACACATTCTGCCATGATCACAAGAACCAATGCACACCTTGTGCAGTGTGCACACGCACTCATAAACACACACATGCACACGCACACACTGCTTGCCCCTGGTAATGCACTCCTCCGTATTACAACCAGCCATTACCCCGGTATTTTAGACGATGAACCATTAGTCTGTATACGGTATAATGGCAAAATTAGATTCCTGTGAGTGTCTGTGTGAGCAGTCTCTCTGATCTCTGAGGAGCCCCACTGCTCTCTCTCAGCACTCCCACTTCACTGATGAGCTGCCTCCATAATATATTCTCTGTAGTTTTGTACCCTAACTGATGTTTAATTATTCCGACACGGTGATTTGGCTGTTGCTCATGAAATATTGAAACGGAGGAGGCCCAGGAGGCATGCTAAAAGACACAGGCTTCACTTTATCCTTAAATTCAGCTTGCAGAGGAGCTGGGCACTGTCTGTGATTGACATCAAACCAAGTCAACACAAACACCCAACCACCCAAAAGTTGTTTATTGCCATTTTTGCTTTGCCAGTGCTCACAGGGAGTCTGTTTCTTATGCTTGAATTGGAGATCTCTTCCTCGGCCCCCTGCTTCTTAAGATGTCTTCCCTAAGCCATGCCTCAAACCAGCGTGCTTGCTTGGTATCGAAAAGCGATTATACTAGATCAACGCTCTGATTACAGCTAGCGACCAGGCACTGTCTGCTAATCTGTGATCTTAATACTGCGGCAGGCAAATCTCAGGGCAGCCATCGAGCCTAATTAGAGGCCTCAAACTCTGCCGCCCCATTTCTTAGCCATATTTGTATGCCAATCTCTTACAAGCACTCATTCACTTTCTCATTCCCCTGATGTGGATTTAAATATGTAGGATTGGCGTAAGAGTCGGTGCTTGTGCCTTGTGGTTGAGTTTTGCCAAATCATCAAGGAGTGGATGTTGGTCAGGCAAATTTGGTTTTCCACACATTTTCCCCAAACTCTTTATTGAACAGCATTGAAAGCATTTCTCCTTGTTACTCCTGTGTTACTCCTGTGTGCTTATTCATTTGTGTGTTTGGCTGGGTTATTGACCAGTGTAAACAATGGATTTTAAAATGTGTAGCAGGAGTACAAAAGATTATAGTCCTTGTGTCTAGTTGGTGATTTTATGCAAAATTATACAAAATTGCAAAAGAATACCAAATTAAAAAGGATGAGCAAGTAAATTATAGTTTACTTCACATTGTCCCTGAAATCATGTTTTTTGGCTGGGTTGATAGTGAAGTGATCAGTGGACACAATGGTGTGTCCCCTGCTGGTCAGAGCCAGCGGGACCCTTGGGATTTCTGAACCCCAACTGTGAGGGTAAAACCACCGAAACTGGCTGCATGTGTCTGTGTCTTTGTTTTGTATTGCAAAGCTTTAGCACCATGCCATCTCAATCCTTTTAGCCTTGTGTGTGTGTGTGTGTTTGTGTGTGTGTTTGGGAGTCTGTTAATTTGCAAATGCTCGTGTGTGAATCTGTGTTTCTGCATATTTAAGTGTATGCAGCGCAGTGTGTACTTGCATGGCTCTATAGGCCTTTATGCATATACAGTAGCCTGTGTAGCTCACAGCGTTTTCACAGCCTTCGCCGACCCAGCGCTGCGTTTGTGGCTCATTGCACTTGTGCTTTAGCTTTTCTGCATAGAAGCCCAGCATCTTGTGCAGACTGTGTCCTCAGACGTACACCCACCAATCAGAATCAGTGAATCATCATGAACAGGAAGTGAGCTCATAGAGTTTGTGGCCTGTACTCTGTGTTCAGGAAGTGCATTTGACCCAAGGGGCCATTGTAAAGGTTTTTTCCTCACATTGTTATGGAAAGCACAGCAAGCTTTGCTGGTCCAGTATGAACACAGCACATGGTTACGACGGGTAATACATTTTCAAAGAATTTTGCGAGTAATATTTGAGGTTTCCTTATTATTTACCTATGTTAGAAAGCATGAAATTTGTCTACTGCAAAACACTGCTTGTCAACTGCTCTCCATACAGCCTATATGAGGCTTATAAAAGTTCTTAATATCTAAAAGAGTCGTGCTCTTGTTCTGTCCTGATGAGTAAAATGCCTCTTAGATTAGAGCAACACAGCTGTTGAACTTCAAAGGCAAAATTCTGCCGACATTGAAAGTGCTGTTGAAAAAGTGCCTGTGTGTGTGTGTGTGTGCTTTTTGAAGGCTGTTTTTATGAATTCCCCCTCTGCTGTTTGAGATGGGCCCTTTAATGTCTGGTTTGCTCTGTGTTCCCTCCCTGTGTGCTCTGCCCCCATTGGTTTTAAATGGACAGCACACTCCTGTGCCTGGTTGTGCCTGGTCGAGCCAAGGCTGCAGCTGAGATGTGTGTGTGCGTGTGTGTGTGTGTGTGTGTGTCCATGGTTTATGGTTTGTGTCCTTGATATTGCTCCTTCTATGTGCTGTATATGTGCGAGTATGAGCGTAGGTGTGTCTGGAAGTGTTTTCTTGCTATCATCATGGTTCACTGTGCTAGAATGCCCCGATTATACACACACACACACACACACACACACACACACACACACCCTTAACATGCATTCTCAGCTTGTAGAACACCCTGTTTAAGTTAAAGTATGTGCCACACTGTTTCACCACTAGTGTTTTGCCCATTAAGGTTTCTAGGTTTTTATGAACTAGTGATAACCAATGTTCTTTGGCTCAGATCTCTAAAGTGCGGCCTCCCTTTAAAGTGTTGACATCTGTATCCATTGAAATATTAATGAGCAAGCAGAAGTTTGTCTGAAAGCTTCCTTTTAGGAATCCTCAAAAGAGGCCAAATATCTAAGTGCGTTTGTGTTGAGACAAGATGCTGGTGATGCCATCACTGCCTTGTGTGTGTCTTAACTGATCAGCGACAGTTGCCGCATTCATTTCCAAATGAGTCACAGGAACAGGCTAGTTGCACATGAACGCTGTGGCGACGTGGCACTGAAAAGGTGATGGCGTGTGGTCTTCCCTTGCACCAGCTCTGATGCAGTGACATGGCCAACGGTCTACAGCAGCAATCACCAGACCCAGAGTCCTGCTGGTTTTCAGTCTAGCTATCCAATCAGGGACTGATTTGCACCTGGGATGCAAGGTGAATGCAGTTTCAATCACACTGAAACAACAAACTATCATACCATACACAAAAAAATTACTCTTGAGATTTTTGAATGATCCCGCCCCTCTGCCTCCTGTTTCAACAGGAAATACATCACATTAAGGGAGCAAAATGCTCTCAAAATGCAGTTTTATTGTGACTTAAACTTGATTGAGAACCAGTGGTCTACAGCCTTTACTTTATTCTGCCTTTATGTAGTCTCCACTGTTGGCTTCAGATATCCACAGCACACCGAAAATTGATGATTGTTTGGAAATGTCACATAATAAAATCACATGTAAAAAGAGGAGTTAATACTGGACAAGGCCAGACATGCTTTAACCTGGGTTAGGGTTGTTCCTAATCTATTTAAGTTTTGGAGGTAATAGAGGTAATCACCATAGTTTTTTAGCATGAACAAAACCTCAAGACACACCTGAGTTCACTCAGCAGCACAGCTCTCTGACTGAGAAGCACCGATCTATCCAACATAATAAAGGATTGCAATGATGAATCCAAAACTCTCCTGCCATCCTTTTTATCTACCTCTCCTTTTCTGGATCTAACAAACGGAGAGAGGAAGATATTTGGTTTTTAAATGGTAAAATGAGAAGTCAGCATGTAGAGCTATGACTGTGCCTGCAGTTATTGGGACAGTGCAGGCTTTCTGTGTGTCCATCTTGGTGTAGTAGTGGATTAGAAGTGACACTTACTGCAGGCTGGCTGAGTCTTTAGCCTTGTTTACTCTGGCTGGGTCTTAGCCGGGGACTCAAACCATCATTAGGCAGTGAAATGACTCAACATCGGGACAAATCCGCAGACAGAGAGAGAGGCAGAGAAACAGAAAGAGGAACAGTTTAAAGAAGAAAGGGAAGAGAGAAAGACAACAGAGAAAAAATGGATATTCCTGAATTTGCCCGGAGATCCAGAGTGAGCCGGATGACTGCAGCAGGGGTGGTAGTTACAACCTGGAGGCCAGGGCGTGCTGTGGTCAAACCCCTTTATAAATAAACAGACAGATTGGTCCAAAATAAACATGAATTGCTCATGTCAGTGCGCAGTGTGGAGCAGATGGGTGACTAACCCCACCCAGGAGCGGGACTGCAAGCCCTAAACATGAGCTGCTGTTGTGGAGAGAGGCTGTAGGCCAGGTTTTCCCGGCCTTGGGGTTGGGACCCTTTGTGAGATAGAAAACGACCATTTCGGACATTTATCCATTTCAAAATAGACTTGGGGAGGAGGGGGTCAGGAGTTTTCTGACCTCAGTGACGTGAGGTCACGTGTCAGAAAAGGATGGGAACCCCTGCTGTAGGCTCTGGACCTCTTACTGTAAGCTCTAAGCCTGGCCTGCTAGCTGCCACCACAGACGCAACACGCTGCTCCGCTGATGTAACGGAAAGCAATAGGCTTACCTTGTGCAGGTGAAATAAAAGCCCCCAAGTTTATAAAAAGCATCTCAGTGGGGAAAAAAAATGAAACCATCATAAAAAAACAAAGATGACAAGCAAAGAGAGACTACAGACACCAAACGACAACAAAGAAGAGCTAGAAAGATAAATGGACTGTCTTTTGGACATGGCTGTCTACTGGAGGCTACTGCCGGGGAGAAGAGGTTTATTATATCCTTTCGGAGTTAGCCTAGTGGACTGTTAGACAGGGAGCAGGACAGGAAAACTGTGGACTGGGTCTAGATGAGAAGACTGAGAGTCATCAACACTTGAAGAGATTGCCCCAGAAACTATAATACGGCTGATAATTATCTGCTTGGTCATCTTGGTTTTGTATGAGTACATCTTACTGGCTGTCTTATTTAGGCTGTTTGCTGATATGATATAATCCGCTGAGTTAATAAGATTGATTCTGACCTTAAAGTCATGTTTGAAGAATGGCTGCTGTTGGTGCATGAGGAATACAAGCATTGCTTAAAGCTCAAACACTTCAACAAGGCTGCTATTGTTGATCAGCATTCCCCTACAAGAAGCCTCAGTATGCCCAAGCAAAAGAAAACAAGAAGCTTATTAGTTGTACAGTAAGAGTGTTCTTAATCCATTACCTTACACCCTGTCTGTTGGGTAATCTGGGGCTTCAGCCTGACCTACTACTGTCACCGTTGTAGCCCTGTACATCTGTGGTGGAAAATCATCTGATCTTACAATACGGCAGGAGACGTGTCTTATAGTTTGTTGTCTTGCTGCCTGAATTATCATTTTGTTCTTGCTACTTGGAACAAAATGATAATTTTAACCATGAGTTCTGTTATAAATAGAAAATCCATGTCTTGTTGTCTACTTGGAACAAAATGATAAGTTTAACCATGAGGTCTGTTTAGAAATAGAAAATTCATACCTGTTCATTGTTTGTGTCTGAAATGTGAGTCACCGTCTGTCATTTGGAGATAGTTTGGTTTTAAGCCAGATGGCAACAAACAAGTACAGATTCTGTGCAATGTTTGCCTTAGGGTTGTAGCAGCGCTCCAAGGTAATAAAGTAGTAATTATTTATTAATTGAAGTGTGTAAATAAGGACTACAATAAGAGCAAGACAGTAACAGACGGTCTAGCTGCTACTACTTTGAGAAATACTGCACTGAAAAATGTGAAAAAGTGAAGGTATTTGTCAAGGTGCAAAAGTACAGTCAAATAATTTTGTTTCCTTAAACCGAGACAAATAATCCTAATTAATAATTGTGATCACAATATTTGGCAAAAGAATTGGGATTATCATTGTTGGCATAAATGTGCAGCCTTAATTGACAGTATGCTTTATTGTTGCATTCTTAAAGGAAGTTAAGGCATGTTTGGCAAGCTGAATACATGTAAGGATCTTCTTGGCTACCATTTCACTCAGTAGAATAATACATTAAATTGTTGAAATGGGATTAAATAAAAGGCCTTAAATTGGAACTACAGTCTGGGTTTTTCCCTCAACATTTGGAGAGGTAGATCTTGCCTTCCCCCTTGGCTTAGGATTTGTTCTTGGCCCTTAAAAGGTTGGTAACCACTGCTTTACACCTTGCCTGTTGGGTAATCTGGGGCCTCAGCCTGTCTCTGACCTACTACTATAGTAGGCCATGGCTGCACAGGCCATGCACTGGTTTTGTCCTGCTTGGCTAAATACTGGATTGAAGGCAGTACAATGGTGGGACTGTTGGACCTAGAGCAGCGTTGACCTGGCTGTGTCAGGCAGGATGAAGTACAATTTTGAAGTAGGTTAACAGGAATTGTAATGTGGAGTTTGTATGACTGTAGGGCCAACAGCGCTGTGCAGTGCTGAGTAATATGTTGGTCACTCGTATGTTGGTCAGTAGGCCCTACGGGACGAGTCCTGGCAGAGAAGCGTGGATGTACTGCAAGATTGCTGGCCTAGATGGACTATTTACAAGCATCAAGCAAACAGCTTATGCGGACATAAGCTAATGTAACTTGGGTGCTTATGAGTTGAGTTTAGCTTGCTGCTTCATGTTTTTTAGCCCCGTGACAGCAGGGGCTCTATGTTTGTTCGGTCGGTCACTCTGTTCCCCACTTTTGGTCACGTGGGTGAGCAGGGAGTTCGATTGCAGACTCAATTGGGAGACCCGAGTTTGATTATTGGCAGGAACGCTTCCACAAAATTCAATGTTGCGGGGCTGTTAGACTCTTAGTCTTATTGCCTTGGAATATCGGGCTTTCTTAGAATACACATGCATGCAGGGCTTCAGTCAGAGTTATCCTGGAAGTATTGCTCCTTCTCGGGTCAAAGTTGAGTGCTGCTGGCCAGTCCTGCCATTTTGTAGCACCTCAACACACTGCTTTTGTCTATATGCTATCTGCTGTCTACCACTGCCCTGGTTCGTCACAACGACAGGGGAGACAATGACCCAGAATCAAGTTGACCTGAGTGCTTTAAATCAAGGCTCCACTGGAGGAAATAAATTCTCTCCCCAGCAGCACGCCCAGCGCCAACTAGGACAAGTAATCCAGACAGAATAAAAACGTCCTCTTGGAGGACGTCAGGGGAGAGAGGGATGGAGCAATGGAGACATGACAGGGTTGGTAAAAAAAAAATGGAGAGAAAGAAAGAGAGAGAGGGCATGAAGGCAGACTGTTACGGATAGATGGAGGAGTGATACAATGCTGTGAGAGTTCGGCTTAGATCGTTCTCTGACATAAGAAAAGTTATCCCACTAGAGAGAGATCTGGGCAGTCGGATGGAAAGAGTTTATTTAGAGTAAAGCAATATTCAGCACAAGATGGAGCAAGTTTCTGCTTCCTATTCCTCCACAAGACAATTATAGTTTCTTATAGTGGCCTGACAGTTAATCTGAGTACAGATTTTGCTTCTTGGCATGGCTGCTAATTCACAGGACTGATCCCATATTACATACATTGTAGTGAGGAATTTGTTTCTCCACATATTCCTCTGATCCATTTCACCAGAGGGATCAGAGTGTAGGGTCAGCCATTTGTGGCGTTCCTGGTTCTGGTTCAGGATGGTCACTATAGCCACCTGCTGCCTCATTTGGCTTAAAACATGCACTAACAAATATGTATGTATGTGTGTGTGTGTGTGTGTGTGTGTGTGTGTGTGTGTGGAGTCTGTGGAGCTTCATGGCTCAGTGAAGCCTGTTCTGTTTTCTGTTTATCTGTTTACATACAGCAGCTGCTGCCACTCTGCTTTTCTTTCCACTCCTCTGCTCTCCTCTACCACTGATTAAGTATAGTCCCTCTTTTTTCCCCCCGTCCTTCTGTTGGTAAAAGGAAACTGCTGATACTGCTGAAGGGAGCACAGAGAGACTTCCAGGGCCAAACATAAAACACTGACAAATTAGTTCATACTGTCAGGGACCAACCTCAAGGTAAAAAGACACATTTGAATAACGAATCAAAAGCTCAAAAAAGGGTGTTTATTGTGACTCTCCTTTCACTTAACACCATCCTTGGTACTGTGTTATCAAATCACCAAATTGAATTATTATTCACACTATTTCTGTACCCAGTTGAGTAAAACTTGAGTGAGTTGGATGCAAAACGACTGCCACAAACTGATCGCAGGAACACACGCCATGGATATAACAAGCAATGGATATCTACAGATGGAGCATAAAATCCCCTCGTTTTACACGTTTGGCGTTTAACCCACCGAGGGGAATTGCTTGGAACATCTTGCAGCACTAATACAAGCTAGATGCAGAGTGGGGGGACTTCTACAACAGCTACCACTGTGTGTAAGATGTAATATACAGAGTATGTGTGTCTGCCAAGCCCTCCAAAGATAGATCTGTGTTGTGTCAGTGTGACTAACGCGATTTCAGTTTGACATGGCCAGGGGTCACATTTCGGCTAATGGCTGGGGTTGTCAGAGAGGTCAGATGTCAAATCGCAGTGTAACACTCAAAACCAACTGCTTCCTGTTTTAATGGCCATGTGCTGTGCCGTTAGCCCTTGGTGCAGTGTTTCTTAAACAATGGCTCAGGGCCCAAAATGATCACTAGTATGTGGTAATGATCCTGAGTCTCGGGGTGAAACGGGAGTTGTAAAATTTGGGTCCTCGGGGGAAGAAGTTGAGGAGCTGCTGTCAGTGTCTGATCATTAGCATCAGTGAAGCCCAGTGGGTCTTTCCAGGGCCAGCGACAGCTCCAAACAATTTGAACACAAAATCAAAAGCATTATTTGTTGTTTTGAGGCCATAGCCCAAACTAACAAAGCACAACAAATGATCTCATAGATTTCGCTTTGGGTGAAATTCATTGATTTTGAAAATGAGTAAGTCCTGATTAGCCCTGTTTAGTCCTGCAGTGAGTTTTTGAGGTGTGAAACAAATCGAACATCAAGCAAGTTACCTCCATGGGCTGGATATCACAGATAACATCCTTTAAGTACCTATTAGCATGGGGTAAATACCACACATTGTCAAGCCTTTTCTGGTATGCAAGGAGTGGGCTGCGCATTGATTTTCTTAGAGTGTATGCCAGTGCTGGGAAACTCTGGAGGCTCAGGCCGCCACCTTCACCAGCACCAGTGACAGATAGTGTAGTGACAGACAAACACAGCACAGTCCCTTGTCATGCATGTGGTTTCATTTTGTTTTGCCTTGCCCTGAACACCTTCATACGGCTCCATCTATGAAATCAGAGCAGGCCGTCACATTGCAAAAGGCTTTATGGTTCAATTTAATCAGAAGAGAGAATGAGAAGTCATTTCATTCCAAGAGGCTGTATTGCTCAATTTAAACATGAAATTGGATCAGGCTATTTCATTTCAAAAGTATGAACATGATAATTCTGTAATCCCATTTTGCTTTCCAAAAATGGTGTAAAAAGTTAACTTGAGTTGAAAGAAAAGCTTTACACCGCCAAGCTACATTAAATCTTACATTTCACATTGGCTCCCTGCAGAAATCCTGTATTAATTTTGCCATTTTTAATGTAATTAACAGCTGAAATTTTCTCCTGTGACCCTGAAACCAAGCCAAACCATTGATCAAGCACTGGCAAATGACAACAGTAGATGGGTTGGAATGACACAAGGTTTCTGCCGGACACTAAAGATTTATATCTCCGCAGTGAATGATGGCTGACATCCTTGGTCTCTGTCGTTTGCACGGCAGCTGTAACTCCTACCGCTGTCTAACTGAATGGTCTTGGTGGGCTTTTTTAATCAGCTTGGCCTGCCTTTGGTATTAGGAGGTGATTAAATGAATTAGCGGGACCTGGAGACATCGGCAGTGGCCTGGAACATAGGGGCAGGGGCTCAGGGGGCCAGGAGGGGTGGGGGGGTTGGGGTGTCGGGGGGTTTAGGGGGTAGAGGGGGCATAGTGGGGACTGGGCTCAGCCTCATTCAGCTGCAAATTCACAAGCAGGCATGCGTGCACAGTGTACACACACACGCACACGTTCTCATAACATGGTGAGGCATAGGCAGCTCACAAGGACACACACATGTAGCTAAACACATAGACACAGACACAAACACACACACGCACTCTCTCTCTCACACTGGGCCATTGTGTGTGACAGTGCCGTCAGTGTGTCTCCATACGGACTGTCCTGACACAGCACACGCCTCCTCGCTGCTAAATGTCACGCACTGTTACCGACATTATTAGTGATGCAGAGGGCCACTTGTGTGTGTGTGTGTGTGTGTGTGTGTGTGTGTGTTTGTGTCTGTATGCTCATGTGTACACTGACAGTTATGCATTCTATGTGCTTGTTCATGTATGTGCTTGTGTGTGCAGGGATCTTTCAGGGCCTGTTGAATTGCACTGAAGATTTCCTCTTCCCCCTGATGTGTTTGTCTCCTGCTCCCTGTGTGTCTCTGTCTGCGCCTGTGTACATTTTTGTCTTCGCATTTGCCTGTGCCAGGCGGAGACTGATAACGGTATTTGCTCGTCTCCTCATAGCAGCCTGTGATGTATTGGATGAGGAGAGGGGACAGTGCGAGTGCAGCAGTACTCACCAGCAGCACAGAAACAGGACTTCTTTATTTACACCACATGCTGCTGCTGCTACTGCTGCTGGCCTTGTTTGTACCACACAGCTGGCACCAGTGTTACCCTGGCACAAGCTGTGGTCCAATCACACACACTGGAACGCTGCGTACACACACTCATATGCACAAACTCACACATATGCATACATGGGACACACAGGCACAGAAGCAAACCAGCACACACATGCTCTTGGGGTCTGCAGCACGGCCTTCTCTGTGGAGACCTGCTGATTGATGGGGTCACGACCTTAGTGGGCGGAGTTTTCTTATTTTGGCAACTTCCTCCGACTGACCGTTGGAGCAGAGAGAGGAACTGTGAAACTCTGCACTGCTTTGTCCTGACCTGCTCCTGCAGTCAGGAGTTGCAGCAATCGGACATCCAGAAGATCTATCCAGTACCTGATGAAAATGACAATTTTAGCGGTACTTGCTATGAAGAGCCTATCTATAATGTGTTATGGGGACATTTATAAAAATGTCAGACATTCATAATGGAATGTAACTGAGTGAATTATAAGATATGGTCTTCATTAGAAGTGTTATTAAAATCCTTTGTACTGGATAGAGAGGTGTTCAAGTTTTACATAGAACAAAATCCTGTAATATAATGTTTTCAATAGTGAACATTATCATTTAGCTGAAAACCTTTTGACCCCTGCTGGGTTTTTGTCAGCACCTGGATTCTCTTCTAATGTTGAAGCTTTCATTTTAGGCTGAATTGTAATCTTTCTTTGTTCCTTGTAGCCTTTCTTGTCTTTCCATATCTCCTCTCATATTCTCCCCTCTCAACCTTTATTAGATGAAAGGAAGAGACGGGAGAATGTTTTGGCCTTCTCCAAAATGTTTTGATAAGGTGATGAGGAGGAGGTTGCGATGATGAGAGAGGAAAACTTGAAAGGCTGTTGCTGTTCAACCGCCAGACCTCAATTTGAGCATCATGTCCATTACCTTTTAATGTATTCTCTCTCCAAAAGAATCTGCATTAGGACACTGATTCTATTGGCACCCACACTGCTCAAAAACACTCAACTGGAGCGTCTGGCTTCTGCTTCAAAATTCAAATGGATTCAAATGCATTCTTGATCCTGGTACTAAAAAATGAATTGATAAGACTGCTTACCTTCCGTTGCCTTTGTGCATGGAAAATTAACTTTCTGCTGACTTTTTCAACTCTTCATGAACCGTAGTACAGCGCTCAGTATGCCTGTGCAGGGTTTGAGCCAGGATGCTGCCTTGGCATTGGAGAGAAAACAACAAGTTGGCTCCAGCTAGGGCCGGGTGTTGTTGGAAATTTCTGATACCGTTGCCAGTAGTGGCACCTTAGATAGTTTGTGTAAATTAACTTGACACAATATTGCATCACATCAGCTGCATTGCATTGTATATTGATCTAAAATTTAATCTTATTTAAGTTCACATATATTCATTTCTGATGTCATGTTAGAAATTTTATGGACCATATTCGAAACAGTTTAATATGATGCCTCAATGAAAACCTTTTTCATGCACTAACCGTGGCAAGAGGTGACTAAGCACCTCAGTCATCAAGCACACTAACTATCACCATGCATGGATAAAAACAGATTTCTTTACACATGGTTACGACAGAATTGTCATTCACCCATAAGCACAATCTGTTAGAGCATTGCTATTTTGATGTGCTGTTTGTTTGCTGTGCACTTTTACATGATGTGCCGTTGTTAGTAGAAAGTCTGGGGAAATGCATTACCTCAGTCGGTGATTGAATTGGTGCTGAACGGCTGATCGCACTGTTAAAAACATCAGTAATTGGAATTGTCCTAAAAACAACCTGATCGTTGCATCCCTAATCTTCATCCACTTGTAGCATTGTGGAAATGTCTTTCTGAGTTGAAATGTGTACTGATGCAGAGTATGTAGTGTTGAGTTGTGTGTGGCCTGTAGCCAATTGCCAAGCAGTTAAATATACAGCATGCAGATGCTCTGCCAGTCACAAGTAAAGCTGAATACAACAACACTGATTGGCTGTTAGAAGAGCAGCTATAAAAGGTGCAGGATTTGTTATGGTGTTGTATTCATTTAACTGAAAAAAGTATCCAAAGTTTGCATTGAAGGTCCTAACATTTTGTACACACCTAGAAAACAATGCTGAGTGCAAACTGTATTGTCAGTTAACTTTGTACGTTTCGGTCGTCGGTGAAGAGGGACAATTGGGCGTACTGACCAAATTCCAGAGGGATGTTTTATATTTAAAAGAGGCCTAGATCAAAAAGCCAAGTTCAAAACCCGACTGTGGGGTATTGCGTACTTTAGTGTGGTGTGACATCACATACCGTGGTGCTGCCATCTATACGTCTGTGTTGTATTTCCCACTGTGCCAAATCACCTTCATAATGTTGATGGAAGGTCCAGCATGACCTCAATCCAGCTGGTTTGTGGAGATATTAGAGTGAATTAAAGCTGATGTCAGCGCTGTTGTCGTGCACACACACATATGAGCACTGTTAGTATGCATAGAGACATGCACATACACACACACACACACACACACACGCTTATATGCCTATACTTGTGAAGACCTTCAATGACTGTGTTCATTCCCTAACCCTAATATCAACCCTCTCCACTACATGCGTAACCCAAAGCTAACCCTAATTCTAACCCTAACCCTGAACCCAAGCACTAACCCTAAAATAGTCCCTTAAAAGAACTGAGGACCGGCAAAACATCCTCACTTTCTTGAGTTTTACTTTTCTTTCTGTCCTTGAGAGGACATTTGATCCTCAGAAGCATAAAGATACAAGAATGCAGACACATTCAAAGACAGACACGCACTGGCACTGGCAATGATGAAAAGAAGAAAATGGATCGTGATGACCTGAGTGCTCGGTGACAAAGCCTTTGTACTGAGTCCTCAGACGGCCAAGATAGGCAAGATAGGCAAAATGTCTCAACTACCCTGATTTCTACAGCTGCTCCATACAGTCTGCCTAATCAGACAAATAGCTTTTAGTTGCAATTTATTTATTTATTACAATTAATGTCAAACTTTTTACTTATGCAAAAGCTGACATAGTATTTATAGCATGTTTGTTTACAGTTCTGACTCTCATTTTCATAATTTACCTTTATTGATATCCTGGACTGGCAGGTCAACAGCAGATTCAACTTTTTGCAAACTGTCAAACCCCATTGACTTTTACTGGAAAGTCAATGGGGAGCTGCTGCAAGGTGGATGGAAAGTGGCCGTGCCCTGTATGTTTGTAGGCAGAGCAGAGCACTTTCTAAAGTCGAGACCAGTTAAACTTTTTAGAGAAGTGCCCATGACTTGACATGAGCATATTTTTGTGAGCCAACTAATCACAAGGAAGAAGAAGAGATTTCACGGTACGTAGGCAGTTTACGACGACAACGACCAGAATGAAAAAGGAGAAAGTCTAGTAGTAATTGTTACTCTGTTGTTGTGGGTGTTTCTTCAAAGTGCCTGAGAGCAGGACATAAATACTGTTTACTGATAGTGGCGGCTGCTTGATATGGGAGAAAAATTTGCGTTGTGCGACCCGCTTTTTCAAATTATCAGCACAAAATGCAGTTGAGGCGATGCTTTTTCTACAAAAATGTGGGAGGGAAAGTGTGAGTGCGCCGTAACGTTCTTATTTGAAGCGGCGGAACCGATGGAGGTCAATCTGTGATTTTCTGCCTCGGCCCTGGGGGAACGGCTGTAATATCACCAGTGGGGCTTACAGTTGCCCAAAGCTCAAACAGGTTGTCTTTGCTTTCTGCCAGGACATCACATCAAGTGCGCTGAGTATATGCACTCGGCCGGTTTTCCATGCACCGCTGAGTCTCTTTATGTGCATTTCCCCTGGGGGCTACAAACGATTTATTCTATTCTATCTTTGCCCATTAAAAAAAAAAAAATGTGAGCGCTAAGGTCCGCTTCTCATTCACCTGTTTTTAATGTTATAGAGATGGAGTGAATACAAACAGGACTACATGTGCCTGGGTGCAGTATGCTGTGTTTTTTTAATGAGAGTGGGCGGTAGCCTTCACTAGTAAGTCATAAAGACTGAATGAAGAGCGACAGTAAGGAGGACAGTCCACCAAGAATAGCAGCCTGGATTCATGCTGTTGTACGTACATGAACACAGTCATGGATGCTCCTCATCAGTATAACTCCATATATGCTGTTCATATTGTTAAATCCAACCAATCTCTCTTCAAACATGAAAGCCATATGCATAGAGAGCTGGGTGGTGAAAAACTAATGGGTAGAAATTGCTGACAAGTTGTGTTTCTATGCATGTGTGGGTCTGTGTCTGTGTTTTTGTGTCTTTACTTGCTTGTTTGTCTCTCTGTGTATATTTCACTGTACTTGTGTGTGTGTGTGTGTGTGTGTGTGTGTGTGTGTGTGTACTCTAAGTAATATAATTACCTCTCCTCTGATTTGATCAGCAGAAGCTCCTGGGTCTCATATTGCCGGAGCTAATGCCACGGACCATCAAAGACAGATAAAGAAAACACTGGACGTTTCCTATTTGTCACACATCCTGTCTGAAGTTAATACACTTTGCCCGCTGCACTCACATCTAACAAGAAAGAGATGAGTCGCGACTGCGCTCACCCACTTTGGCGTCGTTAAACCCAGCACGTCGTAAAATATACAGCATTTTCTGTAGAATGTTTTGCAGATGTCGGGGGTTTGGAGTAATCTTGGTTGTTGGACCCAGGTTCGCTCCTTGGCCTGTTCCTGGATCAGTTCCCAGTTTATTTGGCTATTGGTTGAAACTTTAATGATGAAATACTAATTGTTATTTTTTTTTGAGGCGGGGGGGGGGGCTGTACAACATTCATTAATCCGTAATCATCCTTAATTATATTTTGTAGCTCAGCTGTAGTTTTTCTGTGTGTGGCCCCTGCAGTGTGTGTGTGTCTGTGTGTGTGTGTGTGTGTTTGTGTGTGTGTGAGAGAGATCCACTGGAGCATTTATTTTTTTATCCACCAAGTTTCCAGTGCTCTAGTCAGCTCCTATAAACAGGCGAGAAGGGGGTGTAGGTGGGGCACACACACACACACACACACTCACACACACACATACACCCTTTCACTGGCTGCAGTTCATCTGAGCTTATTTTATTTTCACAGATAAAACACATTAATAAGGCACTAAAAACTTTACAACTAAACAAACATTATTCCTAGTAAATTCTGCAATATAAAGAAATGACCAAAACAAGTATCCTTGTGCTCGTGGTTTAAAAAACATCAACACTCACACTGAAGCTGTGTGTACCATTGCTCATAACTTGTATTTGTTTTACACGTTCTCCAAACAGTCTCCTTTTTAACCAGGCAGCATGGTGTTGTGTATTTCCTGTTTTAGCTATGACAATGCATTAACATGAGCGGAGGTGTCTGGTTTGTGTCATTACTTAATGGATGTGCTGCTATCAGTAGCAGCCTGGTAATGGCTTCCCCGGGAACAGGGACAGGACAGGCAGCGAGACATGCTGTACCTGAAACAACACATGACGGGGGACCGGAGGATTAGCATCTCATACCCGGAAACCGAATGTAGTTAATGTGTAGTGCTCATCACTTCTAATCGTTCATGTATCAGTACAGTACAGTACCATGCATGTATAAATTTAGCGTAGGTGGCCCCAGTGGGAATCCAACCCTGAATCCAGGCAGCGTCATGCTCTACTCATTAAACACCAATCTAGTGCAGAACATTCAGAGAAATGACAGAAAAAGCACAAAAATGCAGAATCTGATCACAATTAAAATCACTTCATTCATCAAGTACAATAAATGTACAGGAATTTATCTTGGTGTCATTGGTGCAGAGTAGGAATGGGACGTTTATCTCACGATACGATTCGATACGCGATATGGGGTTCACGATTCGATACAACCACGATACGCTGTAATAAATAAAAGTTCAGTGACAACAAAGTATGACACTGCAGAATTATGTTTATTTCTGAGCCATGAGTCTTTCTAGCCATGGCACTGGCTTGCTAGAATGTAAACAACAATTTAAAGATGTCATTACAAAGGCCCCATGATACGTATGGTCACATTTTTGTATTGCGATATACCTGAATTTCAATATCGTCCCATCCCTAGCTAGTGCAGAACTTATTGTCAATTCACATAGTGACATGAGGACATACTGGCCCACATGGGACAGGGATCTTACACAGTAGACTGTACATATCACTCTACATGTATACAAAACCTCAGGGGGAAATCATGGTGACTAATGCATGATTTTAATAAACAGTACTCTTAATAAACAGCTATTGGCATTTCTGGGCCCATGTTGTTGTTTGGTGGTGTGTTTTCTTATTCTCGCAGATAACTGGATAGACTAGATAAGGTGAAGTGCCGTCAAGACACTTCCAGCGCAGCTAGAATGGAGTTTGATAGCAGAAGAAATTTCAACTGGTGTCAGTCCCGCAGAATCAAAGAGTAAGGCCTTCTTTCTAGAAATCCATTGTAGAAGAGGAAGAGATACCAATTTCTCCATCGACAGAAGCCTCAGTAGACCATAATGCAATGCAGCCAAAACATGTTGCTGTATGTTTTGAGTAAGGGGTGCAGCTCTTCTTTTTTCTCGATCGGGAATAACTCGCTCTATTGCTCCTACTATCCTATCACTATCACTATTACTCTCTACACCTACAAGTATAACCCACAGCAACAAGTTCATGCCCGTCCTCCGGGGGTTGTCGAAAAGCATTCTGGGAAATGTAGGACATCGCTAACTCAAGCAGAAGTAGACAGTTGAGGGAATGTGGGTGCACCTAAGGCTAAACTTTTTAACTTTTACAGTAGGGACCCACATTTTCAAAATATGTTTTTTCTCACCACCAAAACCTTATTTTTGCAGGCTGTTGTATAAACTAATCAAACAAAATTAACTCTATTTAGGGGTTATTAATCTTCCATTGGGATTTCTAAAGGTTTACATAAAAAAACATAAAAATGCCAGCAGCTTTAGCTACAAATTCCTTCAGAATACTTTGGGACCCTATTTTAATCTTCTTGTGATCGACCTTTGGCTCCTGACCCAGTCTTTACAAGGCATTTGCTTTTAGCCATTTTGTTGCGTTAAAGGCATTTTCAATTTATGTTTATTTGTACACAAACTCCTGTAGTTTTGCTCCACTTCATCATTGATATGGTTTATTAGAGTAGACAGTCAAGGGCGCACTGACGTCCTTGAGCTGGAAAAATCTTTATGCATCTAAAGATATCTGAATCAACAGCTTGGCAAGGTTTTGAGTTTCGTTTGTGTGTGTGAGGATGACTTTTGACTAACTCCACTTTGCTGCCAATAGAAAATGCAACAGACAACTCTTGTGTGCACACACTGACACACACACACACATGCACACACACACAAACACGCTACTTTGTAAACGGAGGACTGAGAGTGATGCTGAAGGAAGTGATTAGGCTGCTGGTTTCCTGTCCATGTTCTCGGCAGTGAGCTGGTGGTTGTATTGTCGCAGGGGAAACACACTGTAAGGACGGTGCTAGACTGATTGGATATGGTCGTACATTGTGTTGTGGAGTGTTTTATTAAGGGAGGCTGACTGACAGCAGGCACACCTTATGTGCGCTATTTTATTAGAGACGGGTGGCAGACTGCAACACAGGAGGAAATATTCATCAGTAATTGTCAAATAGTAAGTCAAAACCTGTTTGATACATAAAACATTCATGTCAAACATTTTAACAATTGTACCGTATAATTGTACAGTATAATTTGCTGTTGAAATGTACTTAGTTGTATGTGTATGCTGTATAATTGTGGTTTTGCTTGCTAAGTGATTAGGAAGTACTGTAGTTTGTTGGGGGCAGATTGTCTGGCTGCACGTTAAGATGTCCGTGCATGTGAGAGTGCTGCTCAAGGGAAGTGGTCTGGCTGTGCTCAATCATTAGAAACTTGTGAGTTATGTCGTGGAAGTTTGACTTTTTTCAGGTTTTTACAAAGCATAGCATTCTGCCATTGGTCTATATTACGAACAAATGATTCACAAATGACTGAACCATTTATGAGCTACATATTTAAGTCTACGAATGGCCTAGCTAGTTTTTATCCCCTCTAGAAGATAATCTGTACCGAGTATCAAGTCAAATACCAATTCCCGAAGAATCACTAAAATGGATATATACCTGTTTTATTGATAGATCTCCCTGTGTTTTCTAAAAAGAACATAAAGTTAAATGAAGCTAAAGTTAATATTTCTTTGTCGTTGACTCGGCGTACACAGCAAAGACAAAAGAACAGTCTGGTAGCTTTTGTTCATGTTGTTTGCAGCCGTACATGGTACACCAAGGTAGTGATGACACCAGCAAACGGAAAACAGCTTCAGCTCACTGCCCCAGTAGTTCTGACTCTTTTATCGGGTCCCCATCTTATTGGCGTCTAGTTGTAGCATTCAGGAAGCGGTTAACCTTGATGGAGGATGGTAGAGAGAGGTCTATAACGGCTCACGAAGCAAATGGAAACTTTAGACTACAACCCATGCACAGCCATTTAGATGAAACAGAGAAATCAGCTGCAATTCTCAGAAGCAAATCTCTCCTCCTACCTTTCAGCCATCTTGAGTTGATAATCTGGCATCTTTGAAAGGCATTGTCTTAAAATGTTGCGTTTATGTGAATATAAAATTGCTTGATGTGAGCCTGTGAGTGTTTGAAGGAACAGAAATATGATTTGTATCTACGTCTTTTGGCATCCCAGTGAATAGACAATGCTCTCTCAAGAAACAGAAAATGGAAATATTTGTTATGTGGCAAAAAAGGTGCCAGTCAGCTTATCTAAATAATGGGTCACATACTGTGTGTTATTACTATTGTTTTGGCTCTTGCACTCTTTATTTTAGGTGCATTTTTTAACAGTGATACAGGAATTTGAGATTATTTTTCGTCCCTGTGGATAGTAATAAATTATAATTGGTATTTAATTGATCCCTGGAAAAACTGGTAGAGATTCAGTTACTTGCTCAAGGACACTTCAGAAGGATGGATGCTTGCTGACATGGTGGCTTGAACTCAGGTTTTCCGGTTGAAGGACGTGGCTTTAACTAGGCCACCCTGCCACTAAAGTGCATCAGACAAATACTCTACTGTAAAATGTCAATGTTTCCCCAGTGCATGTGGCTGAAGATTTACTAGAAGTTTTAGGCTGCATATACAGTAACTACTTCCACATTTTACGTACTGATTTATTTATTAAACTGCCAGGTACTAAAGGCTTGTGGCAGATATTTTTATGAGCAGTTTGTACAGTTTGTGCTAGTGAAACAGCCTTTTCAAAATTGATGGGTCAGCTTTTCTCTCTCTCTCTCTCTCTCTCTCTATCTCTCTCCTACATCCTCTTCTATTTCACAGGAAGTCTGCTGCTGCTGCTGCTGAAAGGATGATGATGAAGATGATGGGAGGAGGCCACGGCCGAAGGTGCAGTCCTCGCTAGAACTGTACATTCTCCCCTAACTCCCACCGCTCCACCACTACCCACTACTACCTCCCTCACCTCCCCCCCGGCTGCCATCGCTGCTCCTCTGACATCATGGCTAACCACCTGGAGCTGATCCAGGAGCTGCAGCAGCTGGACAAAGTGCCCAGTCTGGAAAGGCTGCGGGCGGCCCAGAAGCGCCGAACCCAGCAGCTGAAGAGATGGGCCGTCTACGAGAAGGAGATGCAAAACAAGAAACGTAAGGCCGACAAGAGGGGCCGAAACGCCAACAACCACCAACATCTGGAGTCCAAGAGGCACGTGTCGTTTGCCGCCAGCGTGGCGCTTCTGGAGGCATCGGCCAGGAACGACCCGGATGAAGGTAGGCGTAATAAGCAGGCAGTTCTCCACAGCAAGAAGTCAGTGCCACAGATAATGAGTGAGCTCTGTTAGGCCTGTTTGACCCTGTAATGGAAATGATGATGAAGACACGAACTATACAGGTGCAAATGGCACATACGACCGATGGCCATGCAAAAGACAACAATCGCAGGTTTATACTCACTGTAACGAAAGAAAATATGTTCTTGTGTGGGTTCCAACCATGAGCTCAGAGTCAAGCACAGTCCAAAGCTTCTTGACACCAGATTTGAATAATTATGCCAATTTCAGCTTCACCTCACTACTTCAGCTGGATATCAAAATGCCAAGGTCAGTAAAACGATTAGCTTGGTCTGGCCCACTTAAACTGCCAGCGGAAGTCACTCCATTCTAACTGAATTTGTTCTGCTAGGAGAGTGTTTTATCATAGGGAAATAATGGAGTTGTCACGCTGAGATGAAACTCTGCCAGTCTTTTAATTAAAATTTCTTCGGATGGTGCCCCCTATTTGGAGATGATAATTGTTTCCCACCAGCACAAACAGTCCCACGATGCTGTTGCATTGCTAACAATGTGTCAGTGATGCAGGAATGATAATAGGCTACTATCTTTTAGATATGGCATTTCATTTAACTTCACTGTTGGTTGAAATTAGAAGGAACTCTGTTTTAATTGCAACAAATGCAGCCCAAGGCTGTGCTACTGTACATTCTTTGCTTATGTAAGCTGTTTAAAGATAAAGAAACAGCCACCCGGCTTATGCATTTTCACATGATTCTTACAGTGGCCGAGCAAAAGTAGCTACACACACACACATGCACTGACATACATAAGCTCCTGTTGGAGTGAGAGTCATTGGAAGTCATGGGATTTGTGGAGTCTGGACGGTCTATTGGATTTTACCATGGTGTGTAACCTAAATTAAGATTAGATAAAACCAGCAGGCGATAAAAGGATATCACCTAATTGGATAAAAGGGAGCAGTTCTTTCCAAGCGGCATACTATTCTCTCTCAAAAAAATCCTTTCACCAAATATGTTGGTGCAATTGCCAAGACTGTTGCCGCTTTATTACAGACAGATGGAAGTGTTGTTGTTGTGTGAAAGGTTTGGGAATGGTTTTATTGAACAGTGCTAAAAGGTTTTTGCTGTACTCTACTGTGCTGCCTATAATCCCCAGAAAGTCTGCTGCTGAGCCACTTAGACTTTCAACGCAGTTTGTTGATGATCATTTTTTGAACTCTTTGTACTCTTCTGAGTAGTTGTAGCCCTACAGTACTGGATACTCTCACTCAAGGATGTTTTGATGGAAAAAAAAACTGAAATGTGGTTTCTCCACTGCAATGTAGAAGAACTAACAGCAATTTACTGTGTGTGTTTAAGTGATCAGGTTGTCTTTGTGCGTGCTCAGGGTAATGGGACATTTGTGAGTTATTTGCATAAATCTGGTGCCAAGGGGCAGCTTTTGTGTGCAATTTCTACAGCACAAATTCTTTGGGAGCAGACAAAACATACTGTAGAAAATAGTAGGTTGCATTCTCTGTGGCCAAGTGGATTTTCACATTTCACAAAAGATGTTTTATGGTATTTGGGCTTTTGCAGCTAAAATGAAAAATAATCAAATTTTGAAGGCTACCTGGGCTTGTTAAGGTTACATATTTGGATGTTTGTAAATTGTAACAGTAAGCAAGTAGCTTGAATGATATTTGTTCAGCCTGTATAGCCTTGGCCAAACAAAAGCTTTACATCTAACTGTCACAGCAGGCTATTACAGCAGGTGATGCAGTAGGCAGACTAAATGTAAATAAATATACAGTATACAGTTGTTTTAGATGTGCATTTATTACAAAAGTTATCAGTATGGCGAAGTAATAAACTTGAGGGACTGCAGCTACAGAATATATTTATATGCAGCACAGAGTCAGTAGCAGAGACATTTTGTTTTTGTTTGCAAATTAGTTTCTGGCCATTATGAGTTAACCTTTAACGTGTAATGGGTACTTAAGTAGTTTTCAACCCTCTTGTTTGTTATGCTCACTCATGTAAATAATAAGCATATGGTTACTTGTTAGTTTTATCTCACTATGGATGTATACAAATTGTGTGTGCTTTGCCCACATCTGAATAACACTACATGAGCCTTCCCTGTTTATAGTGTACATCACAGCTTGCCATACCCTGGGCTCTACATATGTTTATGTATTAGATATGGCAGCCAGTGTAGCTCGGTGTGCAAGGCTAGAGACTCCAGAGCAGATTTATTTGCATTGGTGTGGGCACAACGGATCTGTGGAATCGTTGTCAGTTCTCCTTATTGCTGGCAGTGCGTGAGCATAAAAACGTTCGCTATCAGCATTGTTTAATGTGGGTGACCATGAAAGAGGGAGGGAGATAAAAAGAGAGAGAGGGAGACGGTCTGCAGTGTTGCCCACACCGCCCCACTGGCAGCTGGTTAGCTCAGGATTCTGATAATCTCTTTTCTAGTTCCCTCCGGTCCCCAAATGCTAGACCAGGCAACACACTCCACACAGCATACTGCTCCAGCATGCAGGCCGTCCTTCATAAAAAAATATTATTTGACATTATCCTTGACTCCCCCGTACAGTCATTTCAAAGAATGTGATATTGAAAAACGAAGAAAATTGAATCTAGATGATAGAAATTAGATGAAGCGTTTAATTGAAAAATGGAGAATAGAATGCAGAATATCAATGGAACCTGCTGACTTTGGTGTCAATATACATTTTTCATAAATCACAACAAAATGTGTGTAGAAGAACGTTTTATAATTGGAAGTGCTTAAACAATGAGCTGTGCAGCCCAGCAATGGAAAGTTACAGATGGGGTCAGGAATAAATAGAACCACACTAATCACCTCCTGCGCAGGAAGAGAAAGCAGGAGAGAGAAAAAAAACAACAACAACAACAGAGACTGAGCTTGACCCGAGGCTGACTCTGCTGGCCTAATAAGGTGAAAAGTTGGATTGGTTGGATTGACTCCTGTTTAATCCCTGATTGGTTGGAGTGGGACGTTTCCTGTCATTCTTTAACTGCTTTGTATTCACTGTGGTTACAGTCACAGCATCACCGGCCTGGCCGCAGGGTGTGTGTGTGTGTGTGTGTGTCTGCTGGGAAGTGTGTGTGGTGCACACACACTGACTAATGTGGGTGCTTGATTGATTGATTGATTGATTGATTGAAATTCTTTATTGATCATTAAAATACAAGTGGCCCCTCTAGCCAGGGATGCCCCAGATACAGAAATCATCAAAAGGATAAAAACACAATAAAGCCCAAAGGCTTATTTCCATCGTTTACGTGTGTGTGTGTGTGTGTGTGTGTGTGTGTGTGTGTGTTTGTGTGCATATTAGTATGTGTGTTGCAGGAATGGGGTATTTGCCTGGGTTGTTGTGTTTCTGTGTACTTGGCAAGGTTTATCTTGAAGAGTAGACAGTGTTATTGAAACTGCAGTGTATGTATATGTGTACATGTACAGAGTGTGTAGGTGCGTGTGTTCATGTGCATGTGTTTACATTGTGTGTGTGTGTGTTTTCTGTCCTCTCTGGCCGACAGTTGCCCTGTCATTATAACCTCCTCTCTGGTGGCTCCGGGAGCAGACTCACCAGGCCATGAGGGGAGGTTAGACACAGATATATTAAAGCCACAGAGGATAAGATGTGTACTCAAGCTGAAGTGTGTGTGTGTGTGTGTGTGTGTGCGGCTGTGTGAGAGAGAGAGAGAGAGAGGGAGAGAGAGAGAGAAAAAGCGAAGGTGTTTTTGTGAATCTGTGATCACGTGTGTGCATGTTGCGTATATGAGCTTGTTTGTGGGTGCTATATATTTACAGTATGTGTGTGTGAATGTGTGCCTCTGTGTGTTTGTTTGTGTGTGTGTGTGTGTGTGTGTGTGTGCGCGCTTGTTTGCTACCCGGAGAAACATCGACGAGGCGGGGATATGAGGGGATAAGATAGGAAAGGATAGGAGATGGGATAGGATAAGATGGGATGGGATACGTCCTGAATGTCGACCGTTTCTTCACCCTCCGGCAGCACCCGTCCTGAACCCTCTGCCCCCACCCAGTGATGAGGGCTGATGGCTGTGAAATTACTGTGAAGCACCTCAGTGTCTCTCGGTGCAGCTCTCTGGCTATTGAGACTGATAGGTTTTCTCCCCTCCAGAGAGCTGCTATCCAGCAGAGGAGCAGTGGATGGGGTCAGAAAGGACAATCAACACATAGCCTACTCTCGCTTTCACACTCACACACACACACACACACACACACACACACACATACAACACACACACAGACACAGACAGTATTGACTGATCTGACATTTTCTTGTAACACTGGTGTTATCTGATGAAATTGTAAAGCAACTTGATGATTGAAGACGTCATGGGAAAGTACGGGAATCTAAAAAAAAAACAAAAAAACGTTAACAATTGTGCGCTGAGGAGCTTCATTCCACCATTTGAAAAATGTGACATCTACAGTACTTTTAGAAAATGATTACGTACAAAATGAACGTAAACCTCACCATGGAATATTTTTTTAAGTTCTAACTTAATTGTAATTTTGCCTTACAATTATATTATAACACTTCTTTTTTTAAAACTTTTGTAAAATGGTTGCTTTGAATTCTTGAAAGGGCACAAAATGTTAGAGCTCCTAGTCCTTAAACCATCCATGCTCAGCGTCCTGTAGAAACCACAGACCTCCGACTTTGCAACTTTTTCGTGCTGCAGTTGGCAGCTGATATTTTCCCCTAAGCGCAGAATGTTTCCTTATCGTGAGTCCAAGCTAAATCATTTTAAATGTATTGCAATCTGTCAAAAAATGCACAGGCATCAGTGCAAAAAAATCAACCAGTTTTTACTTCTGAAAAGTTGGCCATTTTTGGAGATACGCGGTTTCTTTATGGCACTGTGACTATATTCCCATTCCACTCAGTAATTCATAGTACAGATTTTCTTAAGAGGACAAGATTATTTTAAAGTCTATCCACTCCTTGCAAAATAATGTCACACTGTTTGTGTGTGAGTGTCAGAAATGACATAACCAATTCTATTTCGGTCCTATTTGAACCCCGTCCGTGTTTTACAGTTCTGTGCTTTTCCCACCTCTGGGCCCTATTTATTCACCCACTCACGTGGCAACACCCAGTGCACTAATTGCTGCTTTTTCCCACTGAAAATCATAACTTATATGTCGGCGTTGAAAAAGCCACGCTTTAGATCCCCGTTCCATTTTTAGGCGTGCGGCTTTCGCCTCTGGCTCACCACCTTTTCCCTTCCATATCATCATCATAAAAACACAGAAGAGGAATAACTATAGATTTCTGGATAGAAAAATACCCAGGCAGTAAGTAACTACTCTTGGAAGGAGATTCTGCGTGTGGTTTTGTCTCTTTTTTTCCCCCTCTCTGGTTATTTGTGTGCAAATTAGCTCTCAGAGGAGCTTTTGTCTTCCTCTGCTGTCTTATTAGAGTGGTAAGGCTGTCTCCTCAGAGGCCTTAGATAGGCTTAGCTGCTCCCAGGCATATGGCAGCAACAGAGTGGCATTAAAAAGACAAAGAAGGACAGAGTGAAAAGAAGACGAGTCCAGGACAAATAAACATGCATCGCGTTGGCTGCAACTGATTGGATTTCACCTCTGACAATGATGCCGGTTCTTTCTTCTTCCTCTCTCCTCGGTGCATTCTGACTCTAGCTTTCTGATTGCGTCCATAGGAAGAAACAAACTGAGAGATGTTTCTTAACCTTTACCCCTGGTTTCAAATGTCAGTAGAGAGATTATCAGTTTGACCAGCCTCTCACATCGAGTCTGATAGGAGATGAGACTGGACAACATAAGTCAGTGGGACCTTTGTGTTTGATTTTTACAGTGACTGAACTTCCCCGCTCTAATGGAAACTGGTTCTGAATGACCAAGGCCATCTGCAGTGGAGGAGTTTAAGAGTTCATACTGCTTTGGACACACTGAACCACAATAATATCTATTTTATATTAGGGCTATTAGGGCTTTTTATTAGGGCTTGAGATTGTGATTTTACAGATTTTACATGTGTATTATCTACTGTAAAACATTACATTATCTACAGTGAAACACATGCGGCTGCAGCTTTTTAAAATTATTATTTTACTCTACCAATTAAACAAACTTGTTCACTGATCTGCCTCTTTTAGAGAATCCCACTCTGCAGTGTCATGCAGTCAGCACATAAACAGTGGATGTTGACTTGTTGGCCAATCAGAGGCTTCTTTTGCTAACCAATCAGAAGCCAAAGAGGCATTTATAGCCAGATAGTGAGAAGAGCGGAGGCCAACTGAAAGAACTCAATGACACTGAGGAGGAGGAGGTTACTGGTAATTATGCTCCAGTGACAGAGGATGATTTGGTCCCGAAAAACAGCTCAACATCAGTGGTTTGGATTCAGGAGAGCAGATATATCACGAACTTGGGTTCTAAATAAAAATGTCAGACAGTTGTAGCATCAACAGGAGACAACCAACTTATTCCAACACCAGTGCAACCCAAGCTCAGATTCAACACCTGATGATCCCTTGTGAAACGGCACTTCACTTTGTTTTCAAGTGCTTTTGAATATATTTTGAGCCGTTACAGTTTATTAACTTTTGATCAATTCATGTTTTTTCATAGTGTTCATTTTACAATATTGATGTTTACTCAAAGCTGCATTTTTCCGCAGTTGCCGAGTGCTTCAGGCAGTTACAGTAAACAAACTTTGAAAAAATAGCTTAAATGGTTTCAGGATTATGAAATGTTCACTATAGAAATCTATTTCTGCTAGAGCGCAGCATCTGTTCTTTTACCTGTGTAACAAGGAAATAAGAGATGGGCGACTCAGATGCTTATATCGTAATTCAAATTGCAATATTTGCTAAAGCACATGAAATCATAATACATTTTTTTTTTTTTGGTTTTATGATGATGTTGATGGAATGTGATGTTTTACGGGGCCTAATATCTTCTGACAGTACAAACAACATTTGGATTGAGCCTTGTCTGAGCCTTAACTAACTTTGTATCTTTTCTAACTTAATGTATATTTGTTATGTATCCAGACACGCTGACGTGTAGTCAACATTATTATATCCAATGCCCTTTAAAAAGTAACTCATCTGTAAAGGATTTTAGCTGACTGAACACTCCTCAGAGCATTATCTTGCTCAGCACGAACTAGTGGCCCATGGCAGGAGGTTTTGTGCTCACATGTGCAGTTAACCTGGTGTGATCTCTGACCTTTGACCTCTGTAGTGTAACCTGGACCGTCTCGCGTGTTGCGTCTGGTGAGCTGACATGAATCACGACAGGGATGAGCAGTCTGCATGGACACGAATCGATGAGCAGCCCGCCGGCCCCCGAGGAACTCATGGCTGCCTCCCTCCAACTCTCATTTTACAGATGTAGCAGTTGTGTGACACTTTTTAGACGCCCGTCTCTGCACTGCTGCTCCACTCCTGAGAGAAATCCTGCAGGCCTAATGCAGGGCTGATGTGAGGTGGGGCAACATACAGTAAAGATAATTTTTTTGGGCATTTTTTGGACAGTTACAGTGGAGAGAGACAGGAAAGACATGGACAGAGAACCCGTGCTGCTGCGACTAGGACTGAGCCTTAATGGTACACACTCTACCGGCTGAGCCACCAGGGCGCCCCGGGCCAAAATACAGTAGACAAATTCTTCCACTGTATGGCTCTCTGTGCCTTCCTGACATTTTGTGGATGTAAGATTAAGCCACCCACTTGATATTTACATGTGGCCACTGGCCATCGGATTTGAATAAAAATTGTGATACCGTAATGCAGTGGCTCTCAGCCAGTGTGGCTGAGAGCTCAGACGTGTACTGAGATTTTATTTTCTTCAAATCTAAATTAAATCTGTGTCAAACAAAAATATTGCATTAACTTGCATCAAATCTACTGAAATCCTAAAATGTCATATGCTGTTTTCTGGAAGCATTTATTCAAAGCGCCTTAAAGGACCGTGACTGCAGTCATTTTTAGTGCGGGTGCCCGCTGTGGGAATCATTCTCTGATCATACATTCCTGTCCACAAAATAAATGCAGCGTGCTCCTTCACCCGCAGCTCTCTGCATTTTGCTATTTCCTCTTGTATGATCATCCTTGATTTTCTGTGACATTTCTTAGCAGTTGATTACTTAAGTGGGATTTGGCATTCAGTGTCTTGCACAAGTATGCCAAGACAACGAAAAGGTTGAGAACCACTTAGAAAATGTATCCTTGTGCATGTGGCATCTATCAAATGCCTGCTTCTGTGATTAAGAGTCTTACTGTCCTGACATCAGTGGATTTTGGAGAGCTCTGTTTTTCTGATGGGCTGTCTGCTAGATTGCTAGATTTTAGGCACATTCTTCTATATCTTGTCTTCCCTATCAGCCTCTGTGATTAGGACAGTTTGTACGGATTCTCTTCCTCACCCTGCCTTCGGCCCCACAGATCTCTCTCCCTCTCTCTCTCCCTCTCTCTCTCTCTCCCCCTCTCTCTCTCTCTGTCTCTCTAAATTAACATTCCTCCACAGGCCCGTCAGACACGGCCCTCTCTGAGAGGCACCTCCAGGCATCGCTGCCTCGGCCCTGGCGCACACTGGCACCACTGTCTCTTCCCTGCCACGCTAGTTCACGTGCCTCGGCCCGGGCGATGGGGATTGACTCATCTTGGTCATGTAGCACCGTTCGGGATTAACGGGGCAGAAAAACTGGGGAAATGCCGGGATGCAGCCTGATTGGCTGAGCTAGTTTGTACAACATTCTGGAGTATGAAAATCCTTTTTGATATCGTGTCAGGAGGTGGCGCGGCCAGTTGAAAGAGCTGGTTGAACTGGGCCATGGAATAATTAGGATTTTGGCTTATTTAGCCTCGTAACTGAGCAAGTTCTTTGGCCCTGTAACTGTCAGAGATAACAAAGGGTCTTTTATTGAACCTGAACAGTTGTTCTAATCTACAGGCTGTTGTCTATCTCTGCTGCATTGTGTCTTCTGTAGTTGAAATACTGCACTCATTTTTGTTCTCATTTGTATTCATTTTTTTTTTCTTCTGGTACTACATTTGCTCCTTTTACAACTGATCAAAGAAGCTATATTTTTCACTGCTGGTTTAGCTACTGTGTTTAGTTATCTACACTGCATTGAGTGCAAAGAGCTTGCTGAGATCTCCTTCTCCCTCTCCTCCCCTCCACATCAGTTGAATCTCCAGGGAGAGCCCCGACTCTCAAGTTAACTCCTATTTCCATGGTAACTGAGGCAGAGATAGAGAGGTCCAGGCAGCCATGGCCCACAGCTACTTGACTGCAAAGGCAGAGACCAAATACAACATCATCAGTGCTGGCGCTGCATGGGATAGTATGTGGGAAGCAGTGATGGATGTGGTCAAGGCTGCCTGGCCAGCTGGCCCTCAGGTTGCTCTTTTTTGATGTAACACTGCCATTGTAATTGCATTATCAACATTATCAACATGGTTCTAAGCATTTTGTGGCTTAAAGTAATATAACTTTAAGGGATCTCTGTTTTTATCATATGAAGGGGAGTTGGAGCTGTAGAAAGAATCACAACTTGTACAGTTGTTCTATGTTTCACAATGGCACAAATACACAGCAATACTCGGTATGAACAACCTTAGTATGCAGACAGGAAATCTACTTTGCTTACTGTGACAAAACACGCTGTCACTAATCAGGCCTTTTGCAATTTGTGCCGGTTGCTTTGAAACAAGTCTAAGTCTTAAGCAGCCTGTCAGCTATCCCACGTCCTTATCAGAGAGTGTGGAGGGAGCCTGCCTGCCTGTCTGCCTGTGCGCCGGCCTGCCGAGGGGGGTTTAAGTACAGCAGCGTGAGTCGCACTCGATCCACCGCTACCAATCCCCTGGATGCCTATTCAGCATCCCCGCTGCTGCCGTTTGCCCTCGCTCCCCCGCTCCGTCAATCCCGCCTTGCTCCACCTTCCGCTGTCTGTCCGCTTGCCCACCCACCTCCCCCTGATGGGGAGTGAACAGCCCTCCTCTGACCACCGTAAATCCTGCGATAGGATTCTGGATTATCCAACCAGGATTAGGCCTTGTCAAACCAAACAGGGTCAATGACCCTCATTAACAACACATAGATTGATGTCAGACCCCATAAGCTCAATGAGTGACCTTAACTGTATGTGTTGAAACCCCTGGACCATCTGTGGAGTGGGATGTTGTATTTAGGTCGAGCGGAGGGCCCCAAGGGCAAACTTTTGGAGGGAATTTAGATGGACAATGTGGGAAGCATAAGGGTGAGAAACACTGTGCAGAGTATAATTTGAAATGTTTGGTATAGTTTGAAACGATGTTGCTTGATGTTGCTGCGCTGAAGCACTGCCTTAAAAATTATAGTTTCCAGTGCATGACGGCGTTCAGATCTCGGTGGAATCATTTCCGAGACTCAAGTCCGAGAAACACAACAAAGGTTAAGGCAGATTTTGAGTCGATTGGGACCTTTGAGGAAGTCTGACAAATATTGAAACAGATTAAAACTGTTGTGACTTTGCTAACAAGCCGTTCGTTTTGGATGTAATTACCAAACGAGGCCTTTACGTCTGCCGTTCTTCTCCTCCCCACTGTCATCCTTCCAGTTTGGATATGACAGACATCAGGCGACTTAAATCTTCAGGGTGGGTCTGAGCTATGATGTCCAATTTGCTCCTGTCATTAAAACCTACCCTGCTTCTTTGTACGCTAACTCATCGGTGGCTCAGCTCTGTGCTGTCTCTTTCTCTCTCTCCCTCTCTGCCTCTCCCTCCTTCTCTCTGCCTAGTCAGTGGGGGGCTAGCCTGCTATCTTAATGCCTTTGATTCTGTCCTATTAGTAAGCATGCTAGAGCTAATTGGATGGCGGACTACTGCATAATCCAGACTATTACTGAGACAAACAATTCTGATGTTTGTCTCCATAACTCTATGTAGAACTCTTTTTTTTATTCCTGTGGTTCATATGTCCAGACTTGGGACATTACTGAAATTACTGTTAGATCACCAAACAGGGGGATGATTTATTTGTTTATATCAATATACCTATATTCCCTCCCTGCAAAAATATGAAATGAAACCTGTAAGAAGCGGTTTAACCTTGATTATTTATAAGAGCTAATGGTTTGGAGCAGCTTAGCTCAGGGTGACGAAGGCCTCACGTCGGAGAGAGGAAGAGTAATAATTGGAAGGTTTTGTGAGAGGGATGTGGTTCTTTAAACTAAACCGTGTCAGCTCCCTCCATCTGTCTCTGTACCTGCTGTGATGTGACTCCGCACTGATATGACTGATTACGGAGCCTGGTTTGCTCCCTGTTCGCCGAACATCGAGTAAAGTCTGCCACAGTTGAATGGGCAAGACAGATTTATGAAGCTTTAGATTTTTATGTATTTTTCGCATATAGGCTACCATAGTGTCTCTCACTCCTAGATTAGAATATTATAACCATTAAAAAGTGGGATCCTAAGATTATCCTCTTAAAGGGAAAAATCCTCCCAAAAACATAATTCAGATCCGTTTCAGTAAACATTAACAACTCTCTCCCAAAGATACAAAACCAAAGAGCCCAGTCTCTCTGTCCACAGTCTCATTGTGAAACTAACTGTGGAGCCGCTCCATTCACTGTGTGTTTGAGATTGACTTTGTGGACTCAAGGAAACTTTGTTTAAGCGTTTATCTCCAAATGATCCCTGGGAATTGTCTCTGTGTCCACTATGTCAGTGGATCACCTGAAGGATTTGTCTCTTAATTACATCATTAAGAGAATCTTGGCTCTGTCTGCAATTTGGGAAGCTGAACAAGTCACTCTAAAAGCTACAAAGTAACAGCCTGAGATCATTCGAGTATGTTATGTGAATTCTATTTTAGCGTTGATTTACTCACGGTGACCTGGGGAACCCCAGCTGAGTCCCCTTGCTGCAGTTTGTTGTGTTTTCCAATTGGTTTCCCCGCCGCACTATCTAACTACATCTGTTAAAGCAGCGTAACATACAATTAAAGTCTCTTAATAGCTCATCATGTGGGGGATAATTATAACACACAGTGGAATGCTAATTATATCAATGATCTTCTCTCCTAACGTCCTACTAAAACCAATGTCATTTAGCTGCTACTTACGAACTTGCCAAGTGGCCTAGTTTCTACACAGTAGACAGGAAGGCGGAAAAAGGCTTCTTTAGTGTTTGGAACATATTATGTTGTCATTTTCTCAAAACCGCTGCACTGTTGGTGTGTTTAGGACCATTTAGTATGTTTGTGCTGAGATTAAAATAGCTCATTTATGCTAACTGATGCACACTGATGAATATGTCAGCCCTTTTCCATTTGCGGTAAATTGGTTAGAAACGAAAGACTTGGGCCAGTGGCAGAGCTTGGAATATTGATAGAAGCAAATACCAACATTATTTAAATACCAATGTTTTGATCAATTACCTCCACATTGATAGCTGCATGACAAATATTCAAAGACAACATGAGTAGGCTCCTCCTCCAGACCATTCCTTCTTCTGGCTGCTGAAAGGGAACAAAATGCAAAATTTTGTGCTGTTGCTTGCAGTGCATGCATTAAAAACTATGATTATATCAGAATCTGTCCTATCACCAGCATATCAGTGTTGCAGAGGGATTATAAACCATAATGACATTTTATGTATATTAGAAACCATCATTCTTCAGATCCAGCTAATCTGGGTGATATAAGGGATTCTGGCAGCTATTACTGCTCTCAACAAATATTTGCCCCTTCAATACAGTCAAGCGAGATACTCTCCGGGAAAAAAATCAATTCCCCGATTGGGCTGTGCTGTAGGTGAACTCACACAGCCTCTTATATCAAAATCCTTACTTGATCCTCACTTCACCTGCAATTCTCCCTTATCAGTGATCATCGCTTGGGAGATATGGGCCTTGGGGATTGCTGTGAGTCAGTATCCTGAGCTGAACCCAATGATGAGAACATCTAGGTTATTAACTGTTCTGTACATTTAGCTCATGAACAAAATTCCCCTCTTCAGTGACCAGAGAAGTGCAGATGTTATATATCATGTGTCAGCTACAGAGATTGAAATCCTCAGCCAAACTCATGTGAGAGCATCGGTGCATGCAATGTGCTCTATTATGAAGCTCCCTTATCAATTATCTACTAGGGATGTCCTGAACATGAATAGATATTTTATAGTTATTTTAATAGATAGGGATTGAGAGGAAGTCCTGTCTGTCATCTTCATCTCTAATAGCTCGCCTTCAGATTTTGGCTAGCGAGAACTAGATAGCACTAGCCCCATCTGGAAAGTACTAGCCTCGCTGTAGTTGGTAAAATTAACATCCTGGCTCTCCTGTATGTCTTTTGGAAAACATCACTTTTACATTGTTTAGTGGTTAGAAGATTTATAGCCTTAGTAAGAACTGGCAGTAGCACTGTACTTTACAATGGCCTTATTGTAGGCTATTAACCTGGAAAAGCATTGTAAGTACACAATAGGTTAACACTAGAATAAGGCCAAAGCGTTACCGAACAGGCTTAGAAAACTACAGAATCCTTAGATGAATATCCATAACTCTGGCTCCACTCCAGTACCTTCGTTATGTGACTGACCCCTTATCAATGATCAGGGTTTAGCAACGATGTGGCCTAAATAACTTCAGCGTAGTTTAATTCACTTGTTTCGGATCTGTGGCCACTCCCACGCATACACACGCACACGCACACACACACACACACATACACACACTGTTGTCAAGGCACTCTAAGATAACAGGAAGGAAGGGTGGGCTTCACTTCCCCTGCCGTTGTTTATTGATGTTCCTTTTATCTTTTGGGAAGCATCTAGTCTGGCCCAGCCCCCTCCTCCCTTGCTGGGAATGTGCAGGTCCTGCCCAGGAAGGCATGCTGGAGATTTGTGCATTGCTCTGTTAGTGGGTTGTGGGGGCGGTAGATAATCACCATGGTGACCCTTCAAAGTTATGGATTGCTTTTTAAATACTTTTTGTATGAATGTGTGTGTGTGCTTCTCCCTGATCAGACGGCAGGCGTGGTGTCCCATAGCGCGCTGCTTCAAACAGATAGAAATCCTCATGGTGCACATCACCAACTCCAGCTCTCTTTTAATGTTTCCTTTCTTTTTCTCTCCCGCTTTCTTCCACTCTCTCTCATTTTCAAACTGCTGAGTAACTTGCTCTGTAATATATAGTAACCCTTCATTCCTGTGTTCTCTCTTTTTTTCTTTTTTTCCCCCTCACCTAATCCCTGCTACCTTCCTCTTTCAGAGTTCAGTAACTTTCTGTAATATATAGGATTCCCTCGCTCCTTTTATCATAAAACTCAGCGAGGCCATGGTGGAGATAAAAGTAAAGAAGTTGCCAATTTTTAAGTGCACTTTTAATTGAAAAACAGGGCTGTTCATTGAGATTAATATGCATTGCTGATGTTTCTCATTAAGACTAAATGGAGTTGACTGCAGGTAATGAGACATATAAGCCAATGTGTCCAGAAAGTTCTCTGGTAATTCTGTCAATTAGATTTTGCTTCTAAGAGGGGTTTGGTTGTTGTTGTTGTTGTTGTTGTTGTTTGATGTTCATGTGCACACTCTCTTTTTCCATTGAAATGTTTCACCCATCAATCTTTCAGCAGGGAGGAATTGTTTTTGAACTGTCTCAGTATACATGCATTTGTCTTTTATCTTTTGTTTCTTATCTTTTGACAAATCTCTTAAAACTGCGACCCTGGAGCTATAATGTGACAGGTTTTGATATGATGTAAGAGATTATCACCCTCTACACACACACACACACACACACTCTTATATACAGACACACTTACATACACGCATTGTATACTGTAACTGTATAACAAAACAAATCAAAAGAAAGAGGGAGAGAATTCCAATTCAAAAAGCACTTTATTGAACTCTGCTCATACAAATTGATTCAGACAGACAGTGCAATGAACAAAAAAACAAAAAACAAATAATTCCTATCTTCCCAGAAATATGAAATAAAACAACAAAATATAACATAAAATGTGCATTAAATTTGCATCTCATTAAGACTAAAGGGGATATGACTGCAAGTAATGCTAATGTATCCAGAAGGTTCTCTGGCAATTCTGTCAATTAGATTTTGCTTCTGAGAGGGTTTTGGTGGTTGTTGTTGTTGTTTGATCTTAATGTGCGCACTCTCTTTTTCCATTTTGAAACAGAATGTTTCACCCATCGATCCTACAGCAGGGATTGTTTTTGAACTGTCTCAGTATACATGCATTTGTCTGTATGTGTGACTGTATTTGACAAATCTCTTTAAAGTACGACCCTGGAGCTATATTGTGACAGGTTATGATATGATATAGGAGGTTATCGCCCCTACACAGACAGACAGACACACAGACACTCACACACTCTTATATACACACGCTCACATACGTATACACACTATATGCTCTAGCTATATAGCAAAAAAGAAACAGGGAAATAATTTAAATTCAAAAAGCACTTTATTGAACACTGCTCATACAAATTGATTCAGAAAGTGCAGCGATCAAAACAAAAAACAAATAATCTTACCACCTCCTCCCAGAAATAAAAAATAAAACTACAAAATACAACATTAAATATGCATTAAAAGGGAAGAGAAACAGAGTAACAAAAGCATGCATTAATATAAAGAGAGAAACACAACTATCTGAAAGAATATCTCGCTCCCTTCTTCCCATCACCCTCATCTGAAGCTATATATCACACATCATAACTCAGATCCCCATTTCATCCCCACATTAACTAATGCATCAGCAGTCACCCTTTCTCTGAGAAAACAATTCAATATCAATGCATACATTTGGTGTGTGCCAGCCTGCAACCAATCCAATATCAAGCCATGCATTTTGTCGCGAGCGTGTGTGTGTGTGTGTGTGCTTACATGTGTGTTATTGCCTGCCTGCATGTGTGTTTGTTTATGACACATCACTCTGTCCGTGCCTCTGGTTTCCAATGCATATTTCAAAATGTATAATTTTCAGCTCCAGAGTGTGTGTGTGTGTGTGTGTGTGTGTGTGTGTGTGTGTGCAGTTTCTTCTCCATTTGTGAGAGAAGAGGAGGCAGAGCTATCTGACTTCTGCCTCTGACAGACACCATTAGGTAGCTGTCGCCTTCTGATTGCTTTTCCACACTCAAACAATGGGGAAATAGAATGTGCTTATACATCACTGTGTGCATGACCAATATTTTAGACAAATACACACACACACACACACACAGACACAAGGAGGCACACACACACACATGCGCACACACGTGTACTTTGGAATACACATGGCTCACACATGCGTGAAAATGACCGTACACGTGTGCACAAAGAAGCATAATCACATACCCACTTTCAGGTGAACGTGTGTCACAACGTACACACACACACACACACACACACAGTCCCATACTGCAACAGTGCTGTGTGTATGTAATGACATGTGTATCTAATGGAGATTAATAGCAGGCTGTCTCAGCCAGGGAAGTGGACAGTGACAGGGTAGCATTTATCTAGTGCTGCTGGTGATGCCGAGCCTGTCACTCATCCTGAATTAATTTCACTTCGCTCCATTATTTTGTGAAACTGCCAACCTTCGAATTGTTTTCAATTATGCTAAAATATAGAGTTTTGTTCAAGTTGAATGTAAGTAATTCGATCTCTCCTATCTAATCAGAGTATCATAGCTGTTGGAAAATTGAATTTCTGCTTTATCCACGAGTCTCCGAGACCAGGGCCAAATATTATTTGCAAATGCATTTTATGGTTAGTTGTATATCAGCTAGGTGCCAGATGGGTTGGGCTTTAAGTTTTACTTTATCCAGATCCCCATAAGCTATTCGCCACATAAGGCAATAGTATGCCTATTTTACAATACTACTTATACTTTTCTTGGGAGTTTTTCCTTGTCTTCACTGAAGGTGTAAGGTTAGTGGTGCCGTATAGGGAGGTTAGGCCTGTTATGTCCTCTCAACATGCTATTTTCTGCCTTGTGTTTGTTTTGTTTCCTTGTGTTTTATTTTGTTGCATACTGTATTGCATCGTTTTGTTTTGTGATTGCTTGTTGATTGGTTAGATGCAGGTAGGCTCGCTCGAGTTCCAGCATGTTAATGCAATCACAGGAAATTATTTGAAAGTCAGTTTAGCATACATTTGTGATTGAAAATAGGGTTTTACTGATATGGGTTTTTGAAAGCTGATATACAGATATTTTTGGATTGAAACTGCAGCTGGCTGAGGTTTGGTACAGGTAATCGATGTGTTAAAATTTGACAATTTTCTTCCTAAAAAAGCACACCCATTCAATATTTCCGCCATCATTTTATTCTTGGCATGGTGTAAAAGCTCCTGAAACATCATTTAGACCATTGAAACCCAGGATGATGATAATAATGGAAGCAAAAGAAGAAGAACAACAACAAGAAGACCATGTTCATGCATAAATGTTGCACTAGAATCAATTCAGGTTAAGGGTTTCCTATAGACGACTAGTGTAGTATTGATCAATTATGCAATAAATAAACTATGTAATTAAACAGCCTGCATCATATCCATCATGTCGGAGGTGGATGACACTGACTGGCTGATATCCGATTTTCAATAAAAGGCAAATAGCCTAGTTGAAAACTTTCCTGACACTTGCCCTGATCCATCCCCATCCATCTGGACTCCCGGTGCATGATGTCTATCTGAAGTAAGCGGCCTTGGGATGATCAGTCAGAGGGAACAGAATCACAGGATATTACTTGTTATTTTTTGTTGCAGCCTATAGACAGGATACAGACGCATCCAATCATACTCTATCTCCCCTGAATGCGGAAATTATATTCATACTTGCAGTTACATACGCACTTGACAGATGCGGTATCAAGGTAGAAGATAGTTGTTTGTTCAAATTCTTTTTATCCTTGTGTATTTGCTCCATAGAGAGATTTATTTCATACTTCCTAGCTTTTCTAATCAAGCAAAACACATAGTTGTGGATGTAACAGGAAATTAATATTTCTTAAATTTCTCTTTCCTTAGCTGTAGACTTACAGTGCGAACGTTGGCATTGTTACCCAGAATGCAACAGGGTTCCTTCCCTCCGTAGTGATGATGGATGTGCGTGTATGGTTTCCATCAGTGCATCCGTTTCGATCCACACTGTTTAACTTTGTTAGGATATGCAGTAAATCATTTACATGTGGGCGTGTGTGTATGTGCATATGCGCGTGTATGTTTGTATGTCAGGAGCATGTGTGTCTGTGTGTGTGTGTGTGTGTGTGTGTGTGTGTTTGTGTGTGTGTTCATGGACTGCTGAGGGCGTGAGTGAAGTTCCTGCAGCTGCAGTGCTGGTTGACAAGCAGGTGGCTGATGGCATGGCTGTGATAAATCATCCAGCGCAGTTGATCCCAAAATTTGGGCTTGTGACAATTTAAAAAAAAAAAAAGTGATTGCCTGCTTACAACACCTGATGTGGCAAGATTCCCCTTTCACGCTATTTCATTTGATTAATAATTTAAAAATAGCTTGAAAGCTGCAAATATCAGTATTTATCCAAGTGATTGTATTAAAAAATGTTATACAATTTACTTTTGGTAAATCAGGTTGGCATAGTGATTAGTGAGACTGACCAAACCTCCATTACAGCAAGCATCTGTCCTGCCGAAGTGTCTTTGAGTAAGACACTGAATCCCCACCAGCTCCAGGGTCGATTTCCTGTAGCTCCGAACTACCTGTGTATGGGGGCAAACAAAAAGATGAATGCCCTCTTTGGGAAATCAATACACTATCAGAAAATCATTCCATGACCTCCCAAAATCCCCTTATAACACCTTTGGGATTGTCACACCCAGACTGTGACTCGCTGATGTAGTATTCAGTTTACAGGGATGCTATATTAAGAAGCAGGGAAGAATCAAAGTGGAGGGAAAAAAAAAAAAAACAGCCACTCAACATAAAAATCTCCTATCACTTCAAAGCATCTGAGCATCTCTTGGGCCTTCTTTACACCTGGCATTAACATATGTCTCGTATCCGGATTGTCTAGATATGATTTAGCTGGATTACATTTACACCTGCCATTAAATTGCATTCCTATACACACTGAAATTGTATTTCTCTTTCACTCGCCAAACCGCAATTTCCCTTGCATGTCACTTGCTCTTGAAATATTAATGTGACACTAAACACCTCATCTCACTACTTCTCCTTCCACACGTATCCTGGCAGTTCATTTTTGTTGCTATATGTGGATTGGAGACTGATTACATTCACACTTTGCTGTTAATGGAGCCAAATGCATATCTGACCATATCAGGAGGTGATCAGATCTTCAGTGCATCTCAAGTGCATTTACACCTCGATTTTATGCGTTTTTGCTCTATCTAAGGGTTTTTCCTGGCTCATAAAGGCTTAGTTGGTGCCTAAGGGAGGCTGGTCTGGCTTTGTCATGACAGCTAACTTGACACCCAATCCCTTCTTTTCCAATTTTATGCTTTTATAGACACCAGTTTTTGTCATAGACTAACATAATATTGTCCTAGTTGTGGCATTCTTTAGCTTTTTTAAATCCAATTTTATGCTTTTTTCCATGGCTAAGAGAGCCAGAACAGACAAGTTTGTCAATATTAATTCATCACTATTTCAAATATTTCTAACATTATGCTATGATGAATCAGACATGTATTTCAATAAGCTGCTTACCTTAGAACAAATGTTAACATCCATTATTCTGTGAAATTGATTATGTAAGATGTGGATGCCCACATCGTTCGATTGGCTGACAGAGACAGTGTGCAATGTCTTGTTTTGGTTAAATAAATGGGACTAAAACACACAACATCTTTGAGCGTATTGGGGTACCTCATACTATTATTACATTTACCCCATACATGTTGTCTCAGCCTTTTGTTTCACTCTCACCTTTATGAAAAACTCACAAAACATGCTCAAAAATGCTTTGTCATATTAACTAATGCTAGGCTAGGATTGGTCTATCTACCTTTGGGGGAGGGGTTTAGTGAAGGGTCAGTTGGTTTACTCTACAGGTGAGCTCACTTATGGCACAGGGGTCCATTCATTTTCCATAGCCACTTATTTAGGGTCAAAGGGAGGCTGGAGGCTATCCCAGCATGCATTGGGAGCGGAAGGCAGGAAAACACTCTGGACAGGGCACCAGTCCATCACAGGGCGAACACACAGACAGACAAACAGGGAGAACATGCAAGATTCAAACCCAGGATGTTCTTGCTGTGAGGCGACAGTGCTACCCACAACGAAAACATAAAAAACAAATAAAAGTAATGGAATCAATTATTTTCAGTAAACTGTCTGCTCAAAGCATCCACTCTGGAGCCCCTCTTAAATAGGCTTTTATTTAAATGCAATTTCTGAGCCGATTTAAATTAAATTATCTAAATTTTCCTTAGGCAGCTCAAAATTACATTTAAGCGGCTAGCCCAAGATTTTATAATACAAAAAAACAGCTACAATCTGATCACACAGGACATGCTAATGTAAAAGTAAAAGTAGTTCCTTTGACATGACAGTTTTTACAGTGTTTACAATCCAGGTTGTCCACATCTACAGCACAACACTCAAAATGTTCAATGGAAAGCAGAGATGGTATGTGACATTAATATAATAAAGTCAGACTGTACTTGTACTGTATATTGTTTACTGTATAACCTTGCTTCCAAGTCTCTGATCACTCACAGCGATATTTCACTTTTTACCACACATAACTCTTGCAGCACATGAACGGTCAACCATCAATTTTGACTGCTCCAGGGACCTGTAGTCACTATAGCTCAGTTTGCTTGGTTTTGAAAACCTCATATAAAAATCATACTCTAGGCTGTTTGCAATTGGTGGCCACTGGTGGCCGTGGATTTTAAGGGCAGCTGATGTTGGAGATTGGCTGCTCCTGAGCTCCTGTGAATTTGACCTTGATAAAACAGAATATTTTCTGTCAAAGTGAAAGTTACATATTAATGTCGATGCTCATCAGAAGTAGTCTAATAGGCCCAGGGCTGAGGCAGTGGGATAATGGTCAGAGTGATACTGATTATGGGTGCACTTTCACTATTCTGCTTTTTGCTAGAAGAAGCACTTCAACCACATTTTGTGCTTGTGATGTGAATATTTGAAAAAGTGGGTCTCGCAATGCGCACTTTGTTTCCATAATGACCAGCTGCCACTATTGGCAAGCAGTACTTATGTCCAACTCTCAAACACTTACAAGAAACTCCCACAACACAGTCAATGTGCACAGCGACTACCAACTTTTCCAGCAGTACTTTCTCCATTTTACTTCTTGTTCTTGTTGTTGACATGACTTGTCTATATACCTCTTCTGTGGTGTGATTACTTGTCTCACAAAAAAGCGGTCCATGTCATTTGAACTGTTCTTAACCTAAGAAAGCACCTAAAAAGATGCCAGATGCAACACCTTTCCAATGCAACCGATTTTGCAGAGGGTTATGTTTTAAAGGAATGTGTGTACAAGTATTCTTACATTCTCGTATATGCATCCATGCCTGTATTTGCACTGTTTGCGTGTTTGTCCAGCTGCATGTACGTGCATGTGTGTTTGTATTTGTACAGGCGTCTGTCTTTGTGTTTGTGTGTGTATGTGTGTGTGTGTGTATGTGTGCCTGCATGTGGCGTATCCCGCTCATGTATGCATGGCCATTGGTTATGTTAGTCTAAGGGACAGATGTGATAATTATCATCCCAAATCTCTCTCATCTCTCTCTTCCAGCTTACAGCTTGCTGCGCCATAACCTGATTTATCCCCTCTTTCTGTCTGTTTTTTTTATTTATTTATTTATTTTTTTTGTTCCTGTGAAATAAAGGCAGATGGCAACACTGCCAAAAACAGAGGATAATGATGTGGAAAGGAACCCTGTGTGCCACCGCTGCTTCCTGATCGGGCCAGCAGGTTTAGCAGTAGCAGCCAGGCAGACCGGGCCAGAGCAGCCTTCCTGTGTGCAGCCTGTGATAGCCGATATTCTGTGAATTAGGTTCCAGGCAGAGGGTTTATCTGTTTGGACTACTAGGCGGACAAATAGTGTAATCCCAAAGCGTCATTACATCATCTGCAGCCCCGACCAGCCCTCCTCCTCCATCCCCAACCGTCCCTAACCCCCACCCACCCTTCATCCACCTATTTCCAAGGTCAGTTGGATAACATCCTGGCGCGGCTGATCATTTGATAGATTGGACTTCCTGCGCGGATACATCGCTACGAGGCAATGTTATTAATGGATTGCAGATTGATTGGTGATGTCATTAGGCTAGAGTAGGTTAAGCTGAAGTCAGATTTGCACCACAGCGCACCTGTAGGCTGTATGTGCGATATAAGAGGAACGGGCTAGTAAGGAACATAATGTATCTTTCATCTTCTGTTTCGGCTGCAGCAGGCGATGCAGCCTCTTCTTTCTGAAATATTAAGTGCAACTGAACAGGCGTGTTGCCGCACAGTACATACGCCCTTCAACTGATGACTGATAAGAGAGCACTAACTGGAATTTTTCAAGCTGTAATTCTCAGCCACAAAACAATAATGCAGACTGGTAATTCATTAGCGCATGTGAAGTGTGCAGCAAAGTGAGGCCGCTACATCTAGCTTCATCTGCAAGAGAGAGGAATTGCAATCATTCAAACAACATAAAAGGAACCTAATATTCAAATGGAAATGTTGCCCATGGTTTACGTTTGCAACTTCCACCTCCATTTATGTGTTTTCTCCCTTTCTCCTTCCACCAGTACGCTACCTGTTGAAGAACAATGTGAGTCCAGACCTCTGCAACGAAGATGGTCTCACCGCTCTGCATCAGGTGAGATTGTCCTTATTGCTCTCTGTCTCTACTTATGTTTGTCTGTCTGTCCCCACCTGTACCGCTTGTATTTTGTTTTTTTTTTGGTTCCTCTGTCTGACCTGCCCCTCTCCCTTGAGATAAACAATAGGTATCTACATTAAAAATAATAACAATAACAACAACAACATGCAAGTTATGGGACCTTCAAAAGACTGATGATAGTATGTTCCTCTTGTTCCTTACCAGCCCATTTGCTGGGTGCAGCAATACATGACGGGTCAATATATAAAATTGAAATAAAAAATGACAAGTGATGTATTGCAATTTGATATAAAATACTGAGGATTGTACAAAAAAATTATTCTGCCAGAGGTTCAGTACACACCCATTCAAACTGTCATATTTGTCATATCTTGAGCTTATTCTGTCGAAGTCCAACAATCAATACCGTCCTGTTTTGCCTCTGTGGATCTTGGGCTGAGCAGAGTGTAAAATATCACAAGTCTATTCTATTTTCTCTTTTTATCAGTCAAGTCTCGGCTCACCATCACCATCTCTGTCATTGTTGAAATCTAATTAAATCATCGCTTGGAGGAATTAGTTTGCAGGGGCAGGAATTGAAGGCCTGGTGTGAAATGGAGCTTTCAGGTTTTCTGACATCGGAAAAAAAAATATATTTTTCGTCTCTCACTATTGAGAAAATTAGTCCATTGTGACGTGGGACATTAATAGAGAAGATTAGGCCTATTTTCACTTGCTAATTAGTGTCATTAGTGGCAAGGTAATCAAAGATTTCAAACCCACCTCATCCAATCAACCCCCTTGTCTGGAGATCATTTTCGCTCACAACTACTCAGTTGTCGGTGTAAATAATGTTTCATTACCTGTCTACTTTGCTCACAAATCGTCCCTCGCTTGGATGAGGAAGTTACTTAGCTCATCAAACCTTCAAAGTTTTTCTTTCATCTCCATGACTCATAGCCAGTTCCTGTCACTATACTGGAGACCTGCCCACAAAAAAAGGGAGAGGATTACTCAGTAAAATAAGGCAATGATTCATCGTAATTTAAGTGAAATGAGCTTGTAACCATGAAAGAATGAGCGCAATTTCCTGACTGTTGAACTTTGCATGAATAGATTTCCTAGTTTCTGCCTTATTTTTTCAAAATCATCATGCGATTGGCAGGCATGCTACAGCACAGTGACTTGTTGACTGTCCTCTTGGTCTAGTCCTCATATCAGACTCAGAGCCTCTCTAGACACGGCATCATGGTCTGGATGACGTTAGTCACTCTTAATGGACAGACAAGTAGACGATTATAATATAAAAGACACCAAGCAGATAGAGTGTGCTTAACCCATGACCCTTTGCATTACAGAATAAAAATTTAAAAAAAAATCCAGACAAAGACATGAAAAGATGGCTCTTGTTCTTTAGACATATGAAGGATTTGGTACTCATCTCTTATCTAATTTTTTCTCTTTCTTCTCTGCTTTTCTCTCCCATCCTATCTCTTTCCTTCTCTCTCTCTCTTCTGTTTGTGTGTCTCTCTCTTGACAGTTGTTCTACCTCTCCATCTCTGACTGTTTTCCTCCTCCGACCCCACTGACGATTCTCTCTCACACACATTCAGCCTCTGTCTTGGTTCCTTTCGCTCTGCCTCGGCTAACACACCCCTCTCTCTTTCCCTCTCGGCTGCTCAAAGCCTAATATTCAGTCTCCTGCTGGGAAGCAGCGAAATGTGCGGGGAAAGAGAAAATTGAAGTCCATCAGTCACCACCAGCGTGGCCGGTGTTTTAAAAGCTGTGGGCCGCTGGCTGCCAAAAGATCAGATTGACCTTTCGGCTTTGAATGTGCTGTGAACAGACTCAAACCGGATAATCTGCTATTTGGAGGGGACAGCCTGCACAATTTCTTCAATATGAGACCTTTTCAGTTTTGTCATGCTTTGAAAAATACCCCCGTACACAGAGAGATAGGAACACACACACACACACACACACACTCTCAGTCAATATGTGCATATACACACACACAGCCAGGGCCTTGTAGTCTTTTAGTCTGTATTCTGTTGTCCTGTTACTCAAAGCTAGATTAAGGATCGACAGATAGATAGACAGTGAGAAGAGAGATGAGTGTCAGATGTCAGAAGAGGGACACACACATACGCATGCACACACACACACACACACACACACACACACACACACCACTATACAGGACAGGGAGAGATAAATGAAGAAAAGTGGCGGTGATGTTTCTCTAAATGAGATGTCATACCTACCTGGGGTTGGCCTCACCTCCCTGATATGAGACATTAATCAATAGATGGCCTGCAGTGCTACTGTTCACCCCCCTCCACAAACACCCATACATACACACACACTGACACACACATCTCACACATATACTTCAATATTTACCATCTCAGCCCTTGAGGAGGAGTTAATGTTTCATGAAAGCACCTTGATAACTTTAGTTCTGACACGCAGAGAATGCGTAATTCACTCCTGCCTTGTGTGTGTGTGTGTGTGTGTGTGTGTGTGTGTGTGTGTGTCTGTTTCTGTGCGTGTGTAGCTAGTCGGCTAGATGACATATCAGGATGCTGTGATGGATGCTGGGGATAAACTGAGTCCTTTGGTTCAATGGCAAGGCTCTGCTGTGTGTGTGTGTGTGTGTGTGTGTGAGAGGGAAAAAATAGGCCTGCCTGGGGCCGGTTCCAAACACACCTGCTTGATGTTGCCCCATATTTGGGCGAGGGTCTACTCTCCAGGCAGCTGTCGTCTGGCTCTGAGGTGTGTTTGCTTTACGAGCGATGGTGTGTCTGACCGGGCGCCATGACCTCGCACATCAAGACTCCCACACACACTGGAGGAGTCGCATTTAAAGGCATTACTTCAAAGATTCAGCCAATCTAATATTTATGCAGAATGAGAGAGACGGGTCCAGAGATGACCGAACCGAGGCAGGCTTTTAACTCTAATGCTGATGTGGCCTTGGAGACCTTGGTTGTTATGATTTGATCATGATGAGCCGTTATGATGTTACGGGTCCTCCTGTGTGTGTCGAGATTTCTCTGACATCCAGCTCTTGGTAGCTGCAGCCTCTGAAGCCCTAACGTCAGATTTATCAGCCTTTCAGTACTGTCTTTATTGCCAGAAGCCGTCCAATATTGGTAATAACCCTGGAATTGCCACTCCATCCTCTCGTAGGCCTGTGTCTTTCATTATTAATATTATTTCATTCATTTTTCAGAGATCTGTTTTAATGCCGCCTCCCTATTAGGCATGTATGCAGTGGAGAGTGACTGGGAAGAGGGAGGACTAGACGAGCAAGACTTGAACCCACACATCATGAGTGCACGCCCCGGCTACATTCCCTACTTGTCAAAGCCCTAATTCAATTCATTTAGCTGCTTCGCTTTACTCCCCAACTGTAGACCTTGTTCATTCAACTCTCGCCCCTTTACTCCGACCGTCCGCAGCTCATTTCTGCCCGAGCCCCATCCATCTAGCTCTGTCGTCTATACCCCAGACTCAACTCTGCTGCCAGTAATCAAGCTCCCCAGCTCTGGCCGCAGTCCTCCGCTCTCTCAGCTCTGGACTCCCAACACTCAGTCATGTCATATTCAGTCATGTTGTTCCCTAGTACACCCAGCTCTTCCAGATCTATTAAAATCGAAGCCATTTTTTTTTTATACCTCCAGCTGTCTCGGCCTTACTCCCAGTCACCCAGTCCTAGTCACTGTCCTAGTCTTGCTCACTTAACTCCGTTTCAGCTCCACTGTCAGCTACAGTCCTCAGCACCATTGAGACCAAATTTCAGTCAGTCCTAGCCATTCAATCCAAGTCCAAGTTTCCTCGTCACTTTGCTCCTCACCCCCAGCCGGCCCTCTCTGCCCACTGACAGATCCCAGCAAGACTGTTGCTGTTGTTTTCCAGACACACAGGCATAATCTGGGCCTTTGTCAGGGCCACGCTCCTGCCCTTGTTTGAATAGTTTTCATGGGCAGTTTATGAAAGGCACATTATTTCCTTTCCATTGCCAGGACAAGAGGGCTGGAGGTGTTGTACAAGGGATCTACAGGGGAAAGCTAGGGGTTTAACCCAGCGGCTAGTTAGCATGTGGGTGAAAAATATGTGTGGTTTCTCAGAGGAAAGCTAAGAGATTAGCCTTGCAGTTAGCTAGCATGTGGGCTGAAGTATGTGGGTTTATTCAGAGGAAGGTTAGGAGATTAGCGCAGTGGTTAGCTATAGCATGTAGGCTGTAGTCCATGGGTTTTTTCTCAAGTAATCTGTTATGCCAATGCTACAGGCTAGAGCTTTAGATGAAAGCTAATCCGTGCCTATTGGATTTTGACAAGCTTGTATGTCTCTCATGTTGGTTTTATGAGGCTGCTTGAATATCTTCAAGCATGCCAATTACCAGACAGACAGAAAATAAAATCTATATCCTGCCTTTTTGAATTACCATGCAAGGAGAAGCAGATTGGTTGTTGGTCACGGTTGATGTAATGCTACATGGGTTTCACTCAAGTTGCACTTGCTCAGTTGGAGTTTGCCAACACGCACACACAGACACGCACACATACACACATGCAGACAAAGAAGTAAACAAATAAGCTGTGCTGACTCATGTACTGTCTTTTCCTCTGAATCTATATTGTCTTCGCCGCTCATGACACCTTTTGACACAGACAACACAGGAAGTACTTTACAGAAATAAACCAACGGCCGCAGCATCCCACTTCTGCTTCTGACAGCTCCACGAGGAAATTATTAAACACTTCACTCTTTCTCGTTATCGCTCTCTCAACTTCCTTATCTGAGCGTCTATGACAGTAAAGACCCCCGGAGAGCGCTCAGCAGCACATCTTCTCTGTAAACCTGGGCTCAACGTAGGCTATAGACCTCTCCCCCTCGTCTAAAACGAGGCTAACCGCGCTCAGACGACGTCTCCGGCGGCCCGTCGTTCCTCCGATCGACGTGAGCTGCTTTGGATGCATCCATTTCACCTCTAATCTATCTTTCTGCTATCTGTTCGCTGCATCTGTGCAGTAATTTCATTTCCTCTGTTGTGTTGTATATTCATTTCTGTGACCCCCTCCCCCCACCACCACCACCACCCTCTGTCACAGAGAGCTTGCAAGCTTCTTTATCTGAGCAGCAGTGACAGCAGAAACTAGAAAACGCCAGAGAATGCACTCCAACTCATTTTTTTTTAGTATTGTATTTATTTTGTTAGACAGTAGGAAGGCTGAGATGGAGACGGAGTAGGGGTGACCCAGGAGAGAAGGTGGGGTTTGATCTCAGGCCAGCAGTGGGACACTTTGTGCCAGGTGGCCGTCTTAACCGCTACATCATCATGTAGCTAGTCACATATGGCAGTCTTGTCTCCTTTTCCGTTAACTCAGTTCTGTGTGGGCATATCACGTAATCACACTCCTGTGACCGCATCAGTGTTAATTTGATTCATTTAAGACGTTTAAGACATCAAAACATTAACATTTTATTATTATTATTATTATTATGAAAAATATAAGATTACTTGAACATTCCCACTCTTTCATTTTGTATACAATGCTGTGTTGCTGCCTAACAACGCCTCTTAGCTGTTTTAAAATCCCTTTAAAGCACGGCCTCTTGTGGCTTATCGCTTAAATGTTAATGATGCTAATAGAATGCTGAAAGTGTCTCCAGTTGTTGTTTGCATTTTGCAAAGTGACTTTCGTCTGTCTTCTAATCTGCCTGGTTTTTTTTGTTTTTTTCACATTTCTTTCTTGGCATTTCCATCCTCTTCTTGGTTTATATTCATGTCTGTGCCTCTCGTTGCTTCTCCGTGTCTCTCTCTCTCTCTCTCTCTCTCTCTCTCTCTCTCTCTCTCGCTCTCTTACTCTCCCACACTAGAAACCTCTAGGGAATGCACTTCAGCTCATCCTCTATGTAAATCCATGATGAACACACAGCGTAGTCTTCTCTCCTCGCCTCAACATTTCTATCCTCTAGGTTTATATGGTGAGCATCAGTGATGTAGCAGTGAATAAAAAGGTGGGAAAGGAGAAGAGTTTGTATTAAAAAATGCTAAATATCCATTTTGGAAAAGGAAAATCTTTAAATCTTTACAGTTAATGTTAAAATGCAAGTAGTGCAATTAACTACCTGGTAGGATAGAAAACAGGACTCTGGGTCCCAAGGTCCAGGGTGGAGAATCTCTGCTGAAATTATAGCAAATCCAATTTGTAAAAACGTGTTATTTTTTCAACCGAAGAATTGTCTTCTGCCCATTAAAAAGTTCCATAATTTATTTTAATATCACTCGGGTCACTTTATTTTACAAATTCCTGGTAGACTTTTCAGGCTAAGTTAAAGCTGCATTAAGTAAACAAAAAACGATTGTAGTATGTCTACAATATGTCTGCAGGGGTTTGATCGGGTTATCGATCAATATGACTCAACGATTACTTCTCTCAGAATATGTCTGTCTCAGCGACCGCTACTGACAATTTCCATCTTTCCATTTACGTTGTGTCTGCTCCCCACAGTCTCACTGTCTTTTGTTTTTCTCCCCGTCGTTATTGTCTTTGTTCAGCAGCATGGCTCTGCCACGCTCACACCAATTAGCTCTGATGGAGAAAACTGCTGTTGCTGACAGCATCTAGGTTGGAGGTTGGTTTTCATGGAAAATGTCTCCTTCCTCCCCACCCTATAATCACACCCAGTTTTACCAGGAAAATACTTTGTTGTCTCTCTCTCTCTCTCTCTCTCTCTCTCTCTCTCTGTGAATTGTGGGTGTGTTTCCAGTATTGCCTTGCATCTGGGATACAACCCGCACAAATGGGTTAGATGTCAGAAAGACTGTGTCCAAAGCGGCTCAATGTGTGCTGTGCAATATGCTATTAAAGGAATTTAGTAGAGATGCAGTATGACTTCTGTATGGACTCCTTCTTTTGTGCTGTGACAAATTAGTCTCTTTTCATCCATTTCTTACACTGTATAAGGTACTGAAGCGTACATACTCAATACAACATAGCTGACTACTCACAATATGAATTATATGGTGCACAAGGCTGAAAAATACTATAAAATAGCTCTCCCATTCAACCAGTATTCCACTTTTCTCCCAACAAGGGTAAATCTGTGGTTCTTTTTCCTTTCCTGTCTTTGCTGCTTTTGTCACCAGAGTTCTTACACATTGATGATTGTGCTGAAACAGAAAGGGCATCCAAATGTTTTTCAGATGCCCTGCGAAGTGTAAACTCTGTCTGTTATGCTGTCCCCTCTTTTTCTCTCTACTTCATCTCTCTCTCTCTCTCCCCCGGTCCTTCCTTCCCTAACTCCCACCCTCTTTCCATCTTCTGCTGCATTCCCTCCCCTCTCTCTCTCCCTTTTTCCTTCATTTCTGTCTCTGTCTTTCTCTCTCCCTCTCTCTCTCTGCCCCCGTTCTCCATCTCACTCCTTCTCCCTTTCTCCATTTCTCCCTCCTTCCCTGCCCGTCTTCCATCCCTCCTTTCCTCTATTTCCTTCTCTCTCGTACCTCTCCTCCCCCCCCTCCATCTCTCCTTCCTCATTCTCTCTCGCTCTTCCATTTCTCTCGCTCTCACCTTCTGTCTCTCTTCCAGTGTTTTCACGATGCCGCAAACCAATGAGGTGTCACAGTAACAAAACTGAAGCAAGTCTCAACTGTCCCCCTCTCCCTCTCTCTCTCCATCCAGTGTTGTATAGACAACTATGAGGAGATGGTGAAGATCCTGCTTGGCCGCGGGGCCAGTGTCAACGCTCAGGACAACGAGCTGTGGACGCCGCTGCACGCTGCCGCCACCTGTGGGCACGCAGGCCTGGTCAAGATACTCATCGCACAGTAAGACACACATACACACACACACACCAGGGTCAGATATTTACGGGGACATTGTGGGGATTCTTTCAGTGTGTTCTGTGTGAGAAAAACAGTCAGCGGCTCTTGATCAGAAAACAACCGAGTACACAGCCTGAAGCAGTAGAAAGTGATGGAAAAACGCAGCCAGCAGTAGAAGAAAATGCCAACCCCACACAAACCACTGCATCAACAAAAATAAAATAACCTATATGGGCAATAACTCAACAATCGAGGGGTGGATGATGGACTGGTTGGGGACAGAGAGGGGAAAACGGTTCCATCCTCTTCTGTAATGCCTGCTGCAAGTTTCCAACAGTGGGAAAGTATGGGTCATATCATGATTTAAATCTCAGTGGTACAGTGTTTAGCAGCCAATATGCAATGCAAATGTATTTCATACTTCATAGCTCAACAGAATTGTCCCCAAAAAGGACCAAAATGCCCCTGAAAATCAGATCAAGGAGGTAAAATAGGCCCTGAAGCCTTTCATGGGTGCAAAAACTTTTAGCATGTGCAAAACCAATGACATAACCCCTGATTGGTCAAGTAAATTGTCTTGCAGTGCTGCAATGTTCAAAGTTTTAGTGCTGACTTTGAACATTGCAAAGGTTTTTGTGCCCTCTAAAGGTTTTAGTAAACCGGACCATAGAGTCGCATGGGCACACACATTGTGGACTTTGTGGTGGAATTTAATTGGATTCTCTGATGTAACAGCAGGATACACATATTCACACAAAGAGAGATGCACAGATGCAGACAGAGGCGAACTGACACAAATGCAATTATGTATGCACACTCACAATGTTGCTACCTGTGGACATACAGGGTTGAATAAGATCCGTATTCAATGGCTAGATACACACACATACACACGCGCGCGCACACAATATACAGAAACACTGTTGCCATCTGTTGACGTGGGGCTTGCCAGTCGTATTACTATGGCTCATTATGCAAGGTGAAATGGCTTATTAAAAACCACTGCATAATGCAGGCCAACCTGCTCTGGATGGAAAGAGTAAATATAATTCAATTATCAGTGAGTGCTATCAATTAGCGCTCTAACTCAAATTTGTACTTATTGCAGCGCTTGCGTAGTTTGACGTAACATCATGCTGTGTGTCAGACTGCAAATGTCTTGACCTTTAAAGAGAAAGAGAACACTCCATAGCACAAAGTACAGCATGTATGTCAACCAATAGCGTGGAACTAAACTTATTTTGGCTCACTGTGGTTAGCAGCAAACTCACACAATGAGATTTTTTTTTTTTTTTTTTTATTAAAGTCTTTCAGGCAAGATTTCAGGATCGGGATGCTCCATGAAAATCTCTGAGGAAGAATACAGTATAGTCAGAGGGTGAATTGAAAGCCTTTGAGAGAGTGTGGCATCTCCCTTGTGAAATATCCCTTATGAAATACTTCTCTGTGTTTAATAAAAATAAAATGAAGACTTTACCCTTCCATCGGTCCCTTTTTTAAATGTGAACAACTCTCCTGCTATAGTCCTCATCTTGAACATTATACATTCAGAACCATTATGTGCCTCTCTGCAAATTATTATTCCATATGTGTATTTCATGTATGTTCTGTATTCTGATCATCTGTCCGCTTGCCTCCTACAGTGGTGCAGATCTGCTGGCGGTCAACTCTGATGGGAACATGCCCTATGACCTTTGTGAGGACGACCCAACACTGGACATCATCGAGACGGCTATGGCTAACAGAGGTAAATTATTAATGTTTGAAGAAATGTCACACAGGGGGTTTGTTCTAGGTTCTGCTCTCGGAGCAGAAGACACAAATTTGAAAGGAATGACTCAAGCACATTGGTATTCTTGCTATTTCACATGACTGTGGAAAAATGGATGTTTCAATCTCCCCTCTGAAATATCAGTTTACTGTAGAACCTCATTAATCCACACTGTGCAGGAATAGGGGTCATTCAAGCCATTGAAAAGTTTGGATGATTAAAATACCAAGGCAAAGCTTATTCAAAGTATGACACATGCATTCCGCAACATTCTGAACAGGCTAATTTAGATTTTAAAAGTTGCATTCATCAACCAGGATTGGTTGCTATTTCAGTCACTTTACCCATTCGTCAAGTGATTCCTAAACTTGGGGTCCTTGGACAGAACCTTGATCAAAACCTTTATCTATTTGTGGGTCCTTGAGCAAGTTTGGGAGCTCATGTGTTAGACTGATCAGACAGACACACATGCAGTAAATGACGTAATACTTAGTTTCCACATATCTGAGCAGTTGCAAGGATTGTGCTTTGTCTCTTTTCTTCAGTATAATGTCAGTTAACTCTCACTTGCACCATCACCATCCTGTTGATAGAAGCTTTTAAACAGTTCACTTCCAACATATTTTTGGGAAGCTGAGATAAGAATCCTACTAACGCAAGACAGATACAAATACATGCATTCTTTTTCAGGTACATAATCTTTAAAACCACTGCATGTGAGTGGAGTCGCATACGATCAAAGCGTATTTGACAATTCTCTTTAAGGTATAAAAAACCTTTTCTCACATTGAATATCTACAGGTTACCTTGCTTATGTAGTGGGAAAAGAGTTTGTGTGTAGCTTCTGCAGTCTTAAAAAAGTGTGCCAGCCACAGGAACAGATTGCTGTGGAAGACGGCGGTGGGGTCGAGAACCTGGAAAGCACTTGGTGTCCCAGACAGGTTTTGTGATTGACACCTCAGGGAGCTGGGAGATATTCATAGTTCTCTAATTCCCCAGGGGATGCAGATTGAAATACTGTATATTCATGCTGTGTCACTGGAAGTGGTGATGGCCGGCACTGTGTGTGTGTGTGTGTGACAGTGTTTGAAAAAGAGTTAGAGTAGATGCATATCGACATACACACATTAAAACGCAAATGGACAGTCCAGAGTGTTTCAGATATGTGTGTGTGAAACAAAGTGTGAGTGACTGAAAGAGAGACGTAGAGAGAGAGGTAAAAATCACACTCCTCAACATAAGCTCCTGTCAAAGTGTTTTTTTTTTCTTGTATTTGTAATTAGATACTTTCAAGGGTAGTGTGCGCATGGTTAGCAACAAACCAACAAATGTCTAGTGCTGCAGGAGGGACTTGTGACTGCAAGGCCGCCCATTCAAATGACCAGAGTGACTTGGAAAATTCTCCCCTCCCTCAACAACTGGGGTCAAGCTGCCCATGAGCAAGGCACATAACCCCAACTGCTCCAGTGCAGCCGCTCAGTGGCCCACCGTAGAAGACTGAGGCTGTACCAGGCAGCACCCAGCTGTGGTTGTGTGTTACTGTGTGGATGTGAAGCGGCGTGTTGCTGGAAAGCATCATGAGTGCTCAGTCAAATTTCCCTGGATAAATAAAGGTTAGAAAATCCCTCGTTATTCAAACCAAAAGAGTGTAAAGTTAAAGCTTTTGATGGTTTGAACAATGTAAGTTGGGCGAGAGGAGAGTGAGTGGGTGCTTGGAGAGAGGGAAAAAAAGAAGAGACGGCGAGCCCAGCGTGCGGTTCTCAGCTTACAATATAGGATCTCTCTAGCCACAGAACGCACAGAGTGGTACAGTAGGTGAGAAGAATGATTAATAAGCCGATCAAAGGGAGCACAGTGCTGCTAATTGCTCCCTTAATGTTCTCAGCACTGTATTGCTGGATAGGACTACCCTCTCCTGGGACACTGCAGGGATGGGCACACAGGCGCACACTCTTTCTCCCTCTCTCTCTCTCTCTCTCTCTCTCTCTCTCTCTCTCTCTCTCTCTCTCACACACACACACAGAGCACGTGATATGCAGCATCGACTGATCTGACACTTTCTTGATCCTGTCCCATAGAGCCCAGCTCATCTGTGCTGAGCCTCGGTGATAAGAGGGAAATCTGTGTACCTGGCATGGGACAGTTGGAATAGAATGGGGAATATAAACTAGATGGGTCAGACCCATCCTATGCCTGTTCAAAATGGATACAGATGGGAGTGCAGTGTATCCAGTGGAGAGGTTGGGTTTAAGGCTGGGCAGTAATTCAATATTATCGTTTATCATCTTTTAGTGGAATCGTATTGTGACGGTATGATTATATTGTGATATCGTGATACACAATTCTGTTGTCTAAATTGATAACAAGCAAATTGGGTAGCACTTTACATTATGGTACAGAAATTACAGGGCAATAACTGTGTAATTACAGAGAAATGACCAGAAAGTATCTGCAGCAGTTAAATGCAGGTAATTTCTGGTCATAACAAGTAATTATTAGCACAATAACAGTACTACATTAATGTAGGAAGTTTTGCAATCATTACTGAATAATTACTGTGTAATACTTTGGAAACATTTGTTCACCGGTCCTTTCCTTCTCTCTTACATGGAACTTCCATATTCTAGTTCAGATGACTGCTGACAGTATTGTTACCCAATACCTATTATGAAAGTACTAGATAACACCATGGGAACTGTAGTGGCAAATAATGTGAGGCTTGATACCTCAATATTACACTGATTTTACTCTCACTATAGCTAAATGAATATAATGGAAACAAGGCAAGTGAAATATGTGACATTAGTACCAGAGAAAGACAGGTTCCACTATTGGAGGCTGACAGAAATAACAGAAAAACAGACAGAAAAGTAGTAGCTGGAGGGATGCATTCCATATGAGTCGACAAAGCGGCGTGTCACCTTCCCAATCCCTCCGCCTCAAAGCGCCCCTCTGGCTACGATTGTGATCCAGAGGAGAGTGAGGGAGCAATACCAAATTACTTCAGCTCACCATTCCTGTGGACCATGGCTGAAACTGTGGGATCTGTGTACAAAAAGTAAGAGAAATCCGTTTCCCCACGACGAAAGGATTGCATGCAGGAGACGCGACTAGAAACAACTGCAGTGACCCAGGTTCACTTCCGAACACAGTGTCTTGAGAAAGATCTTGAGAAAATCTTGATGTGACGTCAGGTGTCTGCGTTTGGTTTCTTAACTGTGGGAATAAGAAAAATACACCACAAAACAAGAAAATGGGCCCAGAAATGCAAGGTATGTCACCAATAGTGAGAGTTGATTTTTCCTTTTAACTGATAGCTCATCTTTTCAAGTGACGAAAATGGCATGACCAGTTCATGGTATAAAATTAATGATACTACTACCACTACTACTACTACTAATAATAATAATGATAACTTTATTACTTTTCAAAACAAGGTTACAAAGTGCTTTACAAGAAAAGGTACAATCTGTTACTGCTAAGAATAAAAAATAATAAAAAGTTGAACACAACAGAAGCATAAGACAGTCGTCATAAGACAGTCAAGTAGATAGATAAGAGTGATTCAACAGACCAAGGGTGACTGAAAAAGCCCCGTCACCCTTGGTCTTCTATCTGGACTGTGGAACAGCCAAAAGATTCCTTCCGGAGGATCTCAGGCTGCGACTAGGCTCATAAAGGGTTAAAAGCTCAGCGATATAACTAGGAGCAAGTTTGTTGCGTGCTTTAAAAGTAACCGATAAAATCTTAAATTTAATCCTACATTTTATAGGGGGACAATGGAGGGAAGCTAAAGTGATATGTTCTCTCTTTTTGATCCTTGTGAGGAGTCTGGCAGCAGAATTTTGGACCAGCTGTAGTTTGTAAAGGCTTTGCCGGCTTTAACAGGTGAGAAGAGAGTTGCAATAGTCAAAGTGAGAGGAGATGAAAGAAGCATACCAGTTTGCAGGTTCTTCGCAGATATAAATGAAATTATTTTTGCAAGTCTTCTTAGTTGGAGGAAGCAAAATTGCACAACTGACCTAATATGCTTGTCCAGGCTTTCTATGAAAAATGATACAAAGATTAGTGGACAACAGACCAAGATGTCTCATGATTTGGCGATTTATGAAGTCAGGACCTGTAAGAATGACTTCTGATGTGTGAGGATGTAATTGCAAAAAGTTTTGAGAGTTTTGAATGACCTGAAGGCATTTATTGAGTGCATCAATTTTGCAGTCACATAATAGTAGTCACATAATTTTTTTGCTGTGGTGGAGGAACCTAATCTTCAGCCTAATCTGCATTTCAAAATTCCGCTCATGTTGAATTGGAATGATCAAACTTTTCTTTGTGACGAAACCATTCATTTGGAACTGTGATTTAGTTTGTAATTGTGGAGCCACTTCAAAAGCTATGCAATTCAGAACAGTCTGATTAATTTTACCTCTTAATTAATGTGTAACACATCCATATTAATATTTATCAGACGAGTGTATTTGCCTGAGAAATTAGTATTGTTACCCACATGCAGAATGTAAGGCACAGTTTTGAGTGACAAGCTGTTTTCATTAATGTTAATCTCCTTTTTCTCTAAGTTTGCTGGGCAATATAATACATTACAGTGGAGCTATAGGAGGCTTGGTTCTCCACTGAAGCGTGGCGGTCACAGCATGCAGCCTCACCTGGCAGGAGGACACTAGGATTAGAGGTGGAATGTAGAGCGATCGTGACAGATGGCATCAACTGAGACTTGTACCACAAAACTCTTGCCAAAAGGTGCTAGGAAAGGAGCTTGCATAAACCTCCATATTGAATTACCTAGATAAAATTGTCATTGAATATGTTTTTGAATATTTAAACTACAAATATGAATAGGGAGCTCTTTATTTATCTTACAAATGATGGGCCGATTTCTAAGGAATTATGATGGTCAGAAAAGGTTTTGCATACCTTTTAAAGTAGTTATTTGAAACCATATTCAATTATATCTTTGCCCATGACCATCCAGAAAAGGAGAGTTAGTAAAAGAGCTTCACTGGGAGCTGAGAATATAGTAGGACATCAGGCCAGTATATATGAATTGTTTTTTCAAATACTCAAAATGTATTCAACAGTGCTTTTGCCCAGGTTTGGCCCATGTGCGTCCGATTATTGATCAGTGTAGCCAAAATCTGGGTATTGCTGCTGGCATGTGAAAACATTGCAACCAAACTTGATCATTTTTAGTTCAAAGCTTAAATTTCCCTCCTATCTGTAGAATAAGTTTGACTGTGGAATCCATGAAAACTATTCAAAACCCTCAGTGTGATCTCAAAAATGCACGGCTGTCAATCAGGAAAAAAAATGACTTATTTTTTTATCACTGAAAAGTTTACTTTTTCAGATCTGCATTCCTTCTCTGTCTCTCTGTGTGCCTCAGTTCATGTAGACCGTTCCTATCAGAGGATGTCAGGGAAGGCTGTCTGCCCGCTGTGACTGGCATCCAACGTGTTCTGCCTGTGTGTTTGATTGACAGGCATCACCCAGGAGATGATCAACGAGACGCGAGCGTCAACAGAGAGGAGGATGCTGGGAGATATCCAGGAGCTGCTGAGACAGGGAGAGGAGGTCAACCAACAGGACTCCCAGGGAGCCACACTGGTAAGACACTGTGGTGTTTCTGTGTGTGTGTGTGTGTGTGTGTGTGTGTGTGTGTGTGTGTGTGTGTGTGTGTGTGTGTGTGTGTGTGTGTGTCCTATTAGGTTGAGATCTGGGAACAGGCTTTCGGAGTAAACTAAAGTCAGTGTTATGATCCTGGAACCATCTTGAGACGATGCATTTTTTATTATGCTGCTGGAAGTTTCCAGAAAGATGGACTGTGGACATGAGGGGATGCACCTGGTCAGCAAGAATGTTCAGGTATGAGCTCCTTTGGTACTAAGGGACCTAATGTGTGCCATGAAAACATTCCTCACACCATTACATCACCACCACAGGCCCGTCCTGTTGACACCTGGCTGGATGGATTCAGAGAGTCATGCAGTTTACACCAAATTCTTGCCACTGTCTGATGGAGAGGATCTGGTCCTGAAGAAAAATGAGCCTACACACAAAAGAGCATCACAAGCAGACACAAAGAGGGAAAAAAAGGAAATGTTCCGGAAGTATTTAGAGGAGCATCTTAATTATGGATTCACCTTTAAAGATTGTGATGGAGAGGCATTACATGTGTGTGTTACGTGCTCTGCAACATTCGCTAATGAGGCTGAAGACTTCAAAGCTAGTCAGGCATTTAGAGACTCAGATTAACATCTAAAAGGCAAGTCAACTGAAAGATTTCAAAATGCTTTGCGGATATACAAATTATCTGTGTTCATGAGCACTGAATGAATAAGCCTGTCATAAGATAAAAGATGAAAGATGTATGCATTAAAAAATCTAAGATGGATGGAGAAGTGACTGGAAAAAAACACAAGCAAAATCTATGAAATTTCACCAATGAATTAATAAGCTTGACACAGAATATGTCTGCAAAGTAGATGTGCTATAATGAGCAATTACTAAGACTTCCACAAGTTTCTATGGACTGAAAATGGGCGAAAAGTAAATGCATGAAACACAATTAGCAATGAATGAATAAGCCTAACAAATAACTGCAAATACATAAGATATGAGTATAGTAATGAGAAATGAATCAGAGGGTTTACGGACTGCAAATAGGCAAAAGATAAATGCATTAAATGACAAATATGTCTTCAAATAAAGAAAAATCAAAGAATGCGAAGATGTGTGTGTGTTGTAATGAGTAATGAGGTGCGGTGGGCTGTAATTAGACAAAATAAATTTATTCTGGAGGGGGAAATTACATCACTATTTTAACTTTATTTTTATGTTGATTTGATTGATTAGTCTGTATGTAATTATTAGAAAATGATGAGAAATGAACTAAAATAGACCACTGAAGTACAGTAAAAATATATAGGGGGTCCTCAACTTTGACCACCCCTCATTTGGGGGTCCATGTGATTTGACGGGTGAAACCCAGTAGGGTCTTTTGTTGCTGTCGCCCATACGCTTTAAGGTTCAACAAGTTCTGCACATCACTGTTGTACTGAGCTTATTTGCATATTCGTGGCCACTCCTTCCGTCTTGCCACTCTGACCTCTCATCAACAAGGCATTGTTGCCCACAGGACTGCAGCTGACTGGATATTTTTATCACACCATTCTCGGTAAACTCTAGACAATGCAGTGCACGAAAATCCCAGGATATCGTCTGTTTCCGAGATGCTGGAACTGGCACGTCTGGCAGCAATGATCATGCTGTGTTCAAAGTCGTTTAAATTTATTCTGCTCCTGGCCAGAAAATGTATTCTTTTTAACTGGATTATGGATAAGCCTCCTACAGTCACGCAGTGGTACCGGGAAATATTTAGGGTCTTACCCATGGAGAGACTCTGTGCTAGAGCCAAGGGTAGCCTAAAGATCTTTAATAGGATATGGAAACCCTTGATCAGCTACTTACCGGATGATCTGGTCACCCTCTTGCAGGGAGGCAAAGATACCCTATATTGGAGTACTTCAGGGCAACCACAAGGGACTCATTCTACCTGAGCAGCCAGTGTCTACTTGCCTTACGATGATAAACAGTCGGTCATAGTTTACCTTTTTTTTTACTTTTTTTACATACCATCATTGACCAAAATTAGTAAATTAATGAAATTGAAAGTGCTAAAGGGCCAATTTGTTGCATACTATGAACTTACCTCAATTTACAGTCTTTTCCTTTATAATTGTTGTGTACTGTGCAAAAGTGTTTGTGCTGTGTGCTCCGTAAGTTGTGAGAGATGACCTCAGGGGTTGGATAGGTTGGGGGGACAGGAAGGACAGTGTCTTTTTGTTAGATTTTCTTTATTGGGTTGTTACTGTTGGCTGTATGTTTGTTTTGTTTTGTTTTTTGTTTCTTCTATAAAAGCAAAATGGAGCATTACTAGCTAATTATGTTTTTTTCTGTTTGAACTTGTATGTATCTTAGTAATGTTCCTGAAGAAAGAGATTTAAAAAAAAAAAAAAAAGTTGTTTAAATCACACATCTGACCGTTCTAGCGTTTAGTCGAACAGTAACTGAAGCTCTCGACCCTGGCTAAATATCACATGCAAGAATGCCAAGTCGATACTTGTGTGTCCTTGTGGAGAACGTTCTTGTAATGTTGTCTTAAAGGGGACAAACGTCTCATGAAAGCAAGCAGAGGAACGTCCCTACAGTTTGAGGTGGGCTGCGTGCTTGACGTCGTGCGTGCGATCAATTAAGACACGCAGTTGCTCATTTTCCCGTCTGATTCAACCCGCTCTGATGTGATGTGTCGTTCTTGCAATGAATCTTGGGGCTCCCCATCCGTTCTCGTCGTTCAAGTCGCCATCCGATGGATCCTCAGTTGGAAAGTAAACTTCTGGAATATTTATCTGTCCTCTGTCCTTGCGTTCTTTTGTTTTAGAATCACGCTTTGGCCATTAGGTATTACATCAAACGCATCATGGAGGACACAAGAACAAACAAGAAAGTAAATTGGGAAAGGGCCCCTGTCTACATGTTTTATATACTAAGTCACAGCCACATGACTCACTTGTCTGGAGGAGTGAGCTGTTTGCATAAAAATGAGGAGGTGTATCTAATTAAGTGGCCACTGAGTGTGTGTTAAGGTTGATATTGAGAAACTGTTGAGTATCAGCGTCCAGCAGTGCTGACGTTTGATGCAGTGATGCATTGTAGAAAGTCAAGTAGGTCTTACGTCCTGCTGAGAAAAATGAAAGTGTACAATTTCCTGTGTAAATGCCTTAATGAAACCTTCATAATGTTTCAGGGATTTAGCTAAACTGGGAAAACGCAGTGAAGACCATAGCTGGATGAAAATAGCCATGGGACATTACATGGTAGTAACCCAAAATAACTCTGTTAAGCTTTAAAGACTTACCACAGATTGTCTGATTGAGCTGCTTGTCCTCTAGCTTTATGCATCCTGTTAATCTTCATTCGACCATGATGAAGCAAACTAGAGCATGCTTTATTGGCAAAGAAGGGAGAAAGAGACCTAGACCTAGTATAAAGTTATGTAAGGTTAATCTGTTGTTTTCCAGTGGAACACATCATTTGTCCTCGTTTTGACCGAGGGAAATGTGGCTGTAAAAAAAGAAAAATCAGAAAGAAAATCAGTAATCGTTGCATAAACAAAGCCTTCTGATGGTTTTTTTTTTTCTTTTTCATATTTTTATTGTTATGTTGTTCTGTTTAGTGTGTGAGAAAGGTGAAAGACATACACTTCAGATTGGTGCCAGAACAACTGTTTTTTTAGAGGTTAATTTGCCATGACAACAATTAATTCTCATCTGTTTTTATTGATTAAAAGAAACAATGAAACCATAAAAAAGTGACATGGTGGCCTAGAATGGAATGGATATATAAAACGCCAAAATGCATGCAACGGTAAAAAAAGGTTGTGCTGAAAAAGTCAGATCCAATTACAGTGTACATATTGATCCAAATGTGTCGAGCCTCTCAGAAGAGGAACGCTCATCCTATTTCACTGCCCAAATTTCTTTACCATCACATTCACACTGAACACACTGATCTGAAGGTTCAATAGGTAGACTCATATTTCAGATGCTACAAAGGGTAGAGGACACCAAAACATCATGTTTATTTACACATACAAATGATAAAACACTTCAAAAAAAAAACAAGAGGAAATAAGAAATACACACATTGTGGGTGGGACAAAGATTTCTCAAGGGGTTTATAAAAAACATCACACCCCAAATGAAAATTATGAAAAAATAATTGAGGTGATAAAGTCAGATGTGGCAACAGAAAACAATTGACATCAAAAACTCAGCAAGGAGTAGAATGGTACAGTAACAAAATGCAGAAGTAACAAGTAAGGCAAATAAAAGAAGAGTGAAGTTAAAGTAATGTTAAAAACTTATAGTAAGACAGTTCTTGCTTACTACTGAAGAATTCTAGCCAAAGGTCTTAACAGGTAACAGGATGATCTGTGATTACTGCTGTATGACAAAAGCAGATTTTATTTTTTCCATCTGCAAGATAATTCACAGTGGTTTCTGTGTTTATTTGTAGAAAAAGTGGAATGATTTATGAACATTGCAAAGGAAAAAGTTAAGATGATCTCCTCGTTGACAAGTACTTTTGACTGTTTACTGTGTTAAAATTTTGATTATTTGTTTAAAAAAATATTTACAGTCCCTGTACTTCTTTTATGGATGAGAAGGGTTTCATATTGCAAAGACGCAGTGATTGGTCAAAACTGCAGACCCTTGAAAAATTTCCAGGTGTTGCTTTTGCAAAAGAAAAAAAAACCAAACCAAAACTCCTGCTATCACAGCATCACACACTCGTGGAAAGGCCGCCCAGCAGCAGTCTGCCCTGAGGCGTCAAGCCAGGCGCGGCCAAGCCCTCCAGGAACAGAAAAACCTTAACATTCCTCGCACTCTTCAAAGATGCCCCTTATTCCTCAGATAAACATCGACTTTAACATCTGAAGTAGTCCAAGACCAGGAAGCCATGGAGACTACTGATGTGTAGAAGGCTATGAAGCCTGACTTCATAGCCTCACGCTCTGCTTTCCAAATATTTTGGATGTTATGCTGTAGATACATTTTGTGTGGGTTGTAAACTTTGTAAACTGTCACAACAGAAGTTGTTTTGTCAAAGACGCATTGACACTTTTAAAGTACTGCAGTTTTTTCAGTGATATGTATTTTTTTTATTTATTTTTTTGTGGCATTGTGCTTTCTTCCCTGCTTCCTAGGAGATGAATACAGCATGCGTGTAAATTGAATATAGGCTGTAAAAATGTCTGTAATTACCTTTTACCTGTCACTGTCAAAGAATTGCCTTTTTCTTGATCATTTGTTTTTACTTGATGTCTCGGCTCCTGTCGGGCTTGTGCATGCCTCCTACTGTAGTAAGCATTTGATTTACTGTATTTCAGTGAATGATTACAAAATGATAAACTATATAAGAAGCAACCCATAGACTACAGGCTAGATTGCACATGCATACACCATATCAAGTGCATGTGTCCTCCTTACAATGCACAAGGATGTGATTTTGCTGTTTCTTTCTCTGCTAGTTACAGCCTAATTTCCCCACAGGGATCAATAAAGTTTGATCTTATCTAATCGCTTGCATGCATTTCTCCTCCCTACACTCAAATATGTATCAACCCGTGTGTCCCCCAACACTAACACAACTGTGTAATACGCTGAGATCATATTCTGAGATTGCTCAAACATATTCCTCTCCAGTGAGGGAAATCTTACTAACCTACTTGTAATGTCAGGCCAGTTATTTTCCAACCAAGATAAATCCGTTCTCACCAGCCAGAATTTGAATGGGTTCTCATGGAAATATCATTGACATAGCAGCCAAATAACCCGCATGGCCAGTGGCAAAAATCCTCAAGCTTCCTCCTTGATCCCTACAACTTTCACCGCTGCCTCCATATTGTATGACTGTGTGCAGCCAAGGTAAAAAAAAAAAACAATAACAAAAAAACAAGAACACAGAGGACAGCAACAGTTATTATAGGATTATAGGATTTTGGTTGTTTGTAGCATGCTAGCTCATCCATTGTTTGCTAGTAGTAGTTGCTCTGGCTACAAGAAAGGATATGAGCTGGCATCCAAAATCTATCTTAAGACATATGAAAAAGGAATTTATGTGTTTTGATTAAGACAGGAGTTTTATATCATCATAGTATAGATATGGTAGCCAGAGTGAGTAGTGATACACTCTTCTCAGATCTTGGTTTGCTGATACAATTCAGTTTCGGAACTGCTGAGCGGGCCGTTTCAAGCCAGCAGTGTCAGCCGTCCCAGACTGTTGAGCCTTTTGGAGGTGTCATGGGCCTAATTCAACTAAACGTCCGTGATTGGAGGTGTCCAGTGCCATTACAGTACCTGCACTCACACACTCAACCCTGTAACATTTAGATTAGGCGGCTTGTGAATGGTGCTGCCTGTCTGATTCTCTCTAGATTATGATGATGTAGCCTGATGTCCTCTATAGTCACCATTTGTGGGTTAGTACATTGTTCTCTGACTTCTGTATGAAGGCTAACCCTGGATTACGGCACAAAGCACTGTAACATCAGATCCTGTGTACTGGTAAATGCTCAAATCTTTGTTCTCCCTTTGCCCTTGTAGCTCCACATCACAGCGGCCAATGGCTATGTGCAGGCGGCAGAGCTGCTGCTGGAGGGGGGAGCGCGCATGGACCTGAGGGATTCAGATGGATGGCAGCCTCTCCACGCCGCAGCCTGCTGGGGTCAGGTGAGGCAAACACATAAACAGGAAATGGATATGCACACACACGCACGCACACACAGATCAGCACCCGCACACAAATGCACAACAGACGCGCGCACACATATTCAGGGAGATATGCAAATACACATGCACACACACTGGAAAATAAACAAAAGCATGCAGGGAGATACACATGGCACACACACACACACACACACACACACACACCCAGAGGCTTTTTAAACCATTAATCTAGTTTGCCACTGTTGTTTTCCAGATGCATGTAGCAGAGCTGTTGGTTTCTCATGGAGCAAGTCTCAATGCCAAGACCTTCCTAGAGGAGACTCCCATCGGTATGTTTACACCCCCGACACTTCAACACCCTGATATCGATGCACCTGTGGGGGCTAAGTGGGGACTTGCTAGTTCAGCACATTCATTCCCATCCAAAGCTGTTTTTAGATCTTCTTTGAACCAAATCTGATGATACTAGTTATGTCAGCTTTTACATTTTTGGCTGCCTCTGTGGTCAGCAGAATGTAACATGGTAAAAATTAATAACTTTAGTGTAATGTTAACAGGCATTAAGAGAGACTGGTAGCATCGCTACAGAGTTAGCTCAGGAAGGCCTGTGTGTATCTATTGTGAATTTAATCAGCTATACAGTGATCACAGGAATGATGCAGTTTTATTTCTGTGTCTCTATTCAATGTGTAAGAATAAGAATTATCCAAATTCCGTATAAGGTGTCTTTGAATTCAACATATCATATCTGGCATGATTCAGAAACACAGACACATGTACGGTTCATAAAAATAAGAGAGCAGCAAAGCACAATTAACACAGTTTCATTTGAAAGGAGCTGATATACTCTGTCCTTCATCCTTGTCTGTTTCAGATCTGTGTGAGGACGAGGAGTTCAGAGCCATCCTGCTGGACCTGAAACACAAACACGACATTATCATGAAGTCACAGCTCAAACACAAGACCTCACTATGTAGGCGGACGTCCAGCGCGGGCAGTCGCGGGTAGGTGCTGACATCTGGTGGTGGTGGTGCTGCTACTACACCTTTTTTTTATTTATTTTTTTTTATTTTTTTTTAGGAGACGGGGGAGATAGGGCAGTTCAGCCTCCCTTTAATATTGTGTTGGCTTTCAGATTCAGTAAGACATTAACAACTGCTTCTGTTTTGCTGTGTAGCTTTTCGGAATATCCTCATAGTTGTCCCTTGAGTCCTATTGTGGGATTAGCTGCCTCATCCTCAATGCTAATCTTACCCATAAATGGGGAAATTGCAAAACATTCACCTTATCTTATGGGGGGAACTTCAGTGCTAGGACAGAGCGGAACGTCACAGGAATCACTTCCTCATGTTTGCCTGTAATGCTAGTATCAACACTATGCTGCAACAGTACATTTCTACCTTTACCCTTCCCTGTGCTACTGTGAGGTGGAATGTAAAGCTAAAGGAGTAAAAGCAACCTAAAAGATGATATATAATGCAGAAAATTGTTTTGCAAAATAGTAATTTAGATTTGAAAATACATTTTTCATGTTTGGTGGCCCGAGCACGTCTTACTTTCACTAATCATACCTGCCATCTTGTGTTCCCAGAAAAGTGGTGCGGCGAGCCAGCCTGTCAGACAGACACAACTTGTGTCGTAAAGAGTACGAGACGGAGGCCATTGTGTGGAGGGGAGGGAGGGAGGAGGAGGAAGAGAGAGAGAAGGAGTCTGATCAGGAGAATATCCAGGTGGTTAATGTGAGTCTCCTGATTACAATGTTTTATTCATGTTGCCAAGCTTACCTAGGAATTATGTTTAGCAACTGAGTAGGGATCAAGTTTGTGCTAGTCTTACACTTTGTTTTGGCAGTTCCATTTTTTGTTTTTGACTCACCGATTTGAGTATGCCTATTAATTATTATGCCTATTAAAGGAAAAATCCACCTTAATATACTTTAACACTGTTGAAAAACAGCAATTGGTGATGTACCTTGTATTTCGGGTGGTGTATTTTCTTATTACTGTGGATAACTGGCCAAACGTAGAGAACGTCACGTCACATCGAGATATTTGCAGCTACAACTGAGTTTTAATAGCAGAAGAATGTTCAACTCTTTAAAACATCAACAGTAAATGTCAGGTTTTGGTGTCAGTACCTCAGAATCAAAGAGCGAGGGCTTCTTTCTAGACTCACCATTTTGCACCGACGTTCAACAATCATACAGGGAGTAATCCATCTTAGAAGAGGAAGAGAGACCAATTTCTTCACTAACAATAGCCTCAATAGACCATAATGCAATGCAGCCAGTTTTTGTTGTTTGTTTTGAGTAAGGGGCACGACTCGTGTTTTCTTCTCGACTGCAAATACTCACTCTGTTGCTCTTACTAAGCAATCACTCATTGCTATCGATATTTATCTCTCTACCTACACAAACTGAATGCAGCAGGTTCAGGCACATTTTCTGGTGGTTGTGAAAAGGCATTCTGGGAAATGAAGGGAATCACTAACTGAGGTAGATGAAGTAGATGAGGCAGGTTGAGAGAAAGTGGGTACACCAAAAAAGTAAATTACAACACTGCATCACAAATTCCTGAAATGCACTGAACATCACAGATCGATGATATCTAACAAGCATATCCGAGGGTGGAATTTGCCTTTAACATAGTGAATGGATTGGCTTTACATCACATTTTATTTGAGCTTGATAGCTTGAGCACTCAAGACATCACACTGTTGATCTATCCAATAGGGAAATCAGACCTCCTAAGTATTTCATCAACCAAAAGGGAAGCCTTATAGAGAGATTAAAGTAATCCTTATTGATGTTCTGCTACAGGTCAAGCCAGTAGCAGCTGGAGCGGTGCCAGAGAAGCCCAAGCAGCCCACCATCCTCAAAGACGGCAGCAGCAAACAGAATGGCCTCATCTCCACGACAACCTCCACGCCCCCACAACCACCCTCCAACGGCAACACGCCATCCTCTGATAAGGCCGCAGTCATCAGCGCCCAGCCCACCACTGAGGAAGCCTGGCCTAGGGAGCGTGCTCAGACGCTGTCGGAGCTGAAGAAACAGAGGGCCGCCGCCAAGCTGTTGAACCATCCCTTGTTCAACGGTCACCTAGGTAACGGATCCACGGACTCCTTCACTGATGCCAAAACCAGCCCCGAGGACCCCCGCATGCCGCTGGTCTCCTCCAACGGCAGCGCGGTTTACTACACGCCAGCCAGCGGCGACCCGCCCATCCTCAAGCTGAAGCAGCCAATGGAGGAAGAGCAGCCGAAGACGCGGGCCTGCTGCTGCGTGTCGTAGCGCCGTAGTCACGTGACTGTTTACGGAACAGGAAATGATTGCACAGAGAGGAGGGAAGCAAGGAAAGTACTGAAGGAGGGAAGGAAGGAGAGAGAGAGGGAGTGATGTCCCAGAATGCACTAGAGGTGGATGGAGCTGATCTGAAGAAAGCTTGTCCCTGTACCCAGTACATCACCTGAGCTCTCTCCCCCCAACCCCAACTCCCTGCCAGAAAAGGATGGAGAGCCAACCTTTAATTTGGAACACGTCCCACCATCCTGTGGCGGTTGTTTGACAAAGAAAAGGAAGAAAAGCCAGGATGGAGCAGATTCCTGTCTTTAGCACGCTGTGCCTCCCTTCCCTTGGGCGACCTTCCCGTTCCTGTGGAGCAGGTCAGCGGTCCTGTGGTCATGTTGGAGAGGAAGGCAGAAGAAAGTGTAGAAGCTTGTCCCCGAACCTCTTGTACCTCCCCTGCCATCTAACTCCTGCTGAAATTGGAGATCCTTCCTCCGAAATACAGGCTTGTTTGAAGTGTTTAAGAGGAGAGGAAAGTAACTAACCAGTGCTTGTTTGTGCCCTCAGACCCCGCTGGGATTCAAATTCCTTTTCAAATATGGAGTCTCTCTACCAAACAGAATGGAAAGAATGCGAGGGGGAGAAGCAGGAGTCTTTTTCTGGCCCTGCTGTCCCTCTGCACCTTTAAGAATCCAAATGAGGACAGTTTTTCAGCCTTTCTCCTGGGAAGAGGCAACATTTTTGAATGAGAAAGATGATCATACGATACTGTACGTTTTGCCATCAGAGAAGGGGATGGAAGAGAGCTTTTTTTACCCAACAAATGGATGGCGTGTTATATCACATATTACACAACATTTTTGCAGCTTTTCTTTTTAGGACGGAGTCACATTGTTGTCAAACCACATTGTTCTGCTTTTACACCAAGTTCTTGTTGTTTGCAAATGTGCAGAAAGGCCATCATAGAAAGGTCAGGATGTATTTTATCATATCGTGTTGTACTGCAACATATCAAAAACGTAGCAAAAAGAGATCTGTGAAATCTCTTCCGAAGTATCCTCCATGTTGAAATGCTGCCTGCATAAGTAAAGGGAAGGAATGCCATAAAACAGTGTTACAATATTCAGGAAGTGTATTTCTGCAATGGAAGATGATAAGAAAGAATACAGTACTGCACTAGTGTTTGAAACTATAACTGTACATCTGTCTGTCAAATTATTCCTCACCTCACCGTCCTTCCATGTCATGTACCCAGACTGACAGTGGTGTTATTCTACATTATACATAATCCACTTTGTGCTTATCCATATAGATAATTTAAGCAAACATTGTTGAAAAAATACTGTACATTTTTTTGTTTTAGTTCTTTATTTATGAAAATAATGTTATGTATAAAAAAAAAATGTTACGATTCGTAAAAAAGTTGAGTGTATTTATTATTTGGATGATCTGTGGAGAGTGAATGCAATATAGGATGAGCTGGTGAATCTTCCAGCAAAGCACCTTCTGAAATGGAAATTCAAATGTTACTGTTCAACTGACAAAATGAGGTTAGGGTTACTGTCTGCTTTGTCTACAGCTTATTGAAAACACACAAACAACAACCCATCCTACTGGGATGGATTCCATATTTGATTGTGACCCCAACAGTGTTGTTTTTTTTTTTTCCGTTTGTTTGTTTTGTGGCCATTGTGTGGCTTCTTTTTTCTTCTTCCAGTCACTGTACCTGTCTCATTAACAGAAACTGTAAATGTTATGTTATGTATGAAAATAGTGTAATGTATTACTGTAAGTATAGTAATGAGTATTCTGAAGATACACATGGACTATATGCTTGAATATTAATCCAAGCCAAGACGTCGTCACTTTTTCAACATTAATCCACACATGGATTGGTATGTAGCGAGCCCATGCCGTGTACATCACATGTTCTTTGACACAACTTTTCTCTGACATTAGAAGTTCCAACACAACACTCACACTCTCCAGTCTAGAAACCAAATACTAGAAGTAGCTTGTTTGCTTAATTCAGCTAATAGCAGCTCCTCTAATCGCCCTATGAGTGCCAAAGAGTCTTCCATGATAAAAAAAAAAATAATAATAATAATAATAACAACAGGTATGAACATTTGAAATGTTTGGGGGAAGGCTTTTCCTTACCTTTTTAGAGATTTGTTTGCTCAGGGTGGTGGCCCCCTTCTAACATGTGATTACCCACAATGCCACTACCACCTTATCCCCACAACCCCTATTGTACAGTGTCAATTATGTGTACAGATGAGTTTGTAAATATGTTTGTATCATTAGCCCTTTATCTGTTCCCATTAACTGCATTTACATGTCTGTGTTGTTACTATTGTGACATTAAGCTTTGGTCACTCGTATAGGAATATGAAATGCAAATACCCACAACGATGAACAATATTAGCAGACCAATGGTTGTTGGGGGTTACTGTGAGTCTATAGATCCCCACTTTGTAGCCCAAAAGTCTAAAATCCCTATGGAAAGTCAAGTGCACCCAGATGTCATCGTCATACCTACTGTTTTCTCACACTGCTGCAGTGACCAGTGTTGGGGTCCATTCAGAATAGAGTTTTCTATTTACTTCCTACACAGTTAGTTTTGAGTATTGGAGTATAGGAAGCCGAGTTTGATTTTCAGCTACATTTGAGGAAGTAGAATTCCATTCAGTCACTGTTAAAGAAATTGTAATTTCCCCTATTTTTGGTTCCTTCTTTTTTCAGAAGCTTTCAAGTTAGTGAGACCATACTGTGATGGGACAATTGAATTTCACTGAATTCATTCCAGCTCATTCGTGTCAATATTAGTTGGCTCTGTTCAGTTGAATTCAAATTCCAGTTCTGCTTCCTAACTAAATATCAAATTCAAAATTAAAATTCAATCGTATTGATTTGGACTTCACAAATCTTTCTTTCTGCACCACAACCTGGTCAACAGTGCCGAGTTCATATCAGCCAGAAAGGGACAGTCACCTGTTAAAAACTAACCTGTATTCTGATGGTATAAATCAGGGCTTGTGACTGACTGCAAGCCTCATTGTCTATAAGGATAAGATTATTAAAAAAAACTACTGATTTTGTAATTACTGGAAAATACTGATGGTTGCATTAACATATTTTGAATAAATTGTATATTTTGAGAATTTTATAATGGTCTCCTCTGAATTAGTAAGACTGTTTTGTGTTAAGGGGTAAATGGTACAGTGGATCTCCTGCATTATGATAAGAATGCGTATCGTAAACCCGTGCAAAATTTTCATTGATTTCAAATTTTTGAACTACATGAGGTACGCATATTTTATCTTGCCAGACACTTAAACAGCCTCAAAAGTGGACGCATCACTTGCATGTTAAGATAAGTGATGTGCTCTTCTTCACCTCGTTATTTTCGGACATCTTCAGAATGTATTTGGATTTCGTTTTTTTTGGTGAAGGTCTGATGGAAGCTGTATGCAGTTCATACATAGTGTATGTAGGTCACTAACTATTTCACCCTCATGCGTCTGCTCTCTGTGCCCTCCTCATGCCCTCCTTATGCAGCTTTTCTCTGTACTGAGACAGGCAGAGGGTGGACCGTCCTTCACTGCACAGCTGTCAGGGTCTTGGCCCGGCTCTGACTGCTTCATTCACTGATTCTCTCTGTCTCTCTCTCTCTCTTGCGCTCTCTCTCTCTCTCTCTCTCTGAACTTCCTCTCATTCACTGGCTCTGGGGTCAACAAGGTCAGTGTTTCTAATGGCTGCACTCTGCTGGCGTGACTCAGACACTTAGCATTTGGTTTAGAGAGACGGAGTTGAGGAGAGAGTGAAGGAGAAGTGAAGACACATATAGTATATTTGATGTTATTCCATGTTTATTATGAGCCACAGTTGCAGGATTTTGAACATTAGCCTGGTGGGTTTCTCTTCCTGCCATTTCCATACTTCCTCCACCTCCATTTTCAAATTCTCAGTAGTGAGGCCAGTTTTTATGCTTGGCCTAGCTTGAAAAATGGCAGCCACTGGCATAGTGGGCTGGTAAAATATTAATCCCTGGTCAGTTTCATTACTGTTGATTTTACAGGAGTGGTTGTTACTGGTTTTTATACGCTTGTGTTTTATAGAGAAGCTGCTGTCTCTTATTAATGTTTGCCTACCATAATGCAATAAGCTCTCATAAAACAGTGTCTGCTGACTAATGTATCAGCTCAGATTTGAAGAACAAACATTACTAATACACATAATTTGTCAAATATTTGCATTAAATTACAGTCCTATGTGTGTGTCCTGAACAAATACGCATTAGAGAAATCAACCTTTCATCTAAGCACCCCCCCCCCATCCCTTCGGGACAGTCAATATGTCCAAGGCATATAGACAGAGAGAAAGACAATGGTGCTGAAAACATGATCCAGGCTGCATTAACCTCCATCTGCGTAGCCCGGCCTTCCCATTGTGCCTGAGCTGTTACTCGGGCCTCGGCCGGCCGTATTCAGGCTCAGCCAGCTGGCTCCAGCCCCAGTCCTTCAGTCCCTCCAATCCTCTTCAATGAAGAGCGAAGTGGACCAGTGCCAGCAATAGCATGCAGACACTGACCACTCAACAGAGTTGGGTAGATGGAGGGATGGTGAAGGGAGGCATGGAGGAATAGTTTGGAGAGCAGTGGATAAAGAGAAGGAGGGCGGGGGGGGGGGGGGGGTTCTTGGGTAGGAAAGTGAACCAATGCCAGGAGGGGAATAGACACTGGATGGACAGATGGATGGATGGATGGTTTGAGGAAAGAAGGCATGGAAATGGAGGGTGAATGGCAGGCCGGAGGCAGAAGTATTCATTGAGGAGGAAAGTGGAGCTGCGCCAGGAGGACACAGCTATTGACTATTCTGCTAATTTGTTAGAAGACGGATAGGAGGGGTGGACGTCCGCCCCGTTCCCAGGATCAGACTTATGGGGCTTCAGTGTCCTATTTGACCTGAATTATATATTGGGTACTGAATTTAAGATGCCTAAGTAGAAACTGCAGATGCATGTCCGTCTGTCTTTCTGTCTGTCTCTCTGTCTGTCTCTCTGTCTGTCTGACTGGCGGAAAAAGGATGTTTACAGAGGGATTTATACTGAGGGATTAGTTATTCTTTCTTCAGGTTCAAGAGACTGCATTTCAGTCCAGATATCAACTACTTAACATAACTCTTCAACCTATTCGAAACCCCTCATTTCTGCAAGGCATGAGAAAATTATTTCAGGCGTTTTTATGATGCCAGTAACTATTTTAAATTTAAAAAGGTAGGCTGTGTATGTACGTGTGTGTGTGTATGTGTGTATGTGTGTGTGTGTGTGTGTGTGTGTGTGTGTGTGTGGACAGTCTATCATAAAGAGCTTGTCGGCTCAAGAGGAAAGCTGTGCGGGACTGGGATCTAGACTCCATAATGCTCAATCCAAATAGCACAAGCCTTACAGTGTTCTGGTTTTTGAAGGATAATGGAGACTAGTTGTTCTGGGATGATTTTCTTTCCTGGATCTCATGTAAAACAGTTACATAAATGCCTTCCAAACCAGCACCAGGACACCTGCTGTTGACAGAGAAGCAAACTTTAAAAGGAGTTACATTAGTTAAAAACACCCAAGACACTATTTTACACCATAGAGATGGGAGAAGCAACTACAGAGATGGACCAGGTGAAGTCACGACACAAACCGAAGGCGCTGCAAGCATCCAAACCATTCAACCTTGACTAAGGCAAGATAAGTGATACTGATAATCCTCTTGATAGTCCTGCTTGATATAGTAAACTTGACCGACTGGTTTCCTGAGTATGTCACCAGAGCTAAAACACTTATAGGATGCAGTGTACCTATCACATGTTGGTTTCTTAGTACGTCCTCAGCCCCATAGCTGCATGCCAGGTTGCCAGGCTATGCCCTATTCAGTTATTTGCAATTAAAATACTGCTGGCAAATCATCTTGATGATGAAATGATGAAATAAAGAATCACAATAATTTTACTTTTGGGGAAAATGAATCATGGAAATTATGGGTTTACCCTGGTTAACCTTGTCTGACAGTGCTGTGGAAACCAGGCTAACATGTCTGTGTCTGAGTGATTATGTAATCTGGCGGCCAACACGTAGACCACAATGCACTGTCATTCACAGTGATGAGTATGTGTGGAAGTTACATAGAACTGGAAGTTAGTTAGAACTGATTGGTCACTGGTTTATTGAGCAACAAACACACTGTCAAGATATTGTCATGCATTTGCTGACACATTATCTAAGGAACATTGTTAACAATGTTTCTAAGAACTGAAGTAGTTGGTTGAATGCCTTAGATTGTTTGAGTGTGTGTATTTTATAACTGAACAATGTTTTGCATTTAAAATGCCTCAGTTTTAGAAGTCATGCGTGTTATTCTTTAAGTCTAAGACAACCAAATCATCTTTTTTTTTACTACTAGCAGCTCACCCCCTCAGCAAGAAACCAGAGAATGTCATACTGATGCTAAGCCAGCCGGGAGCTAGTCCATAAACAATTCATGGGAGATTAACTTAATGGAATTTCTGTCTGAACTTTTACTTCCAAATGACCTTCATTTTGGTATAATGCTTTGAATTCTGAGCTAAAATATGTATCTTTATTCCCATAAAATCATTCTGGCCAATGTCACAGTCACCTTTTTCCATTTCATTCTCTATATGGAACTGTACATTTGTCATCACAGATAAGGGAACGTGGAAAACTCCTTTCCATTATTTCTGGCAGTGAGAGGCAGTAGAAGTGAAGTTAACACATACAACTGAGGTATGGGAATTACACATTTTACATATTTTAACACTTACATTGTGTTTTTCCCCATTGACAAATATGTCTTGTTCTCGTCGTTAATAATAATGGATAAAAGAGATGATTTACCCAATCACTTCAAACAGAAAGAAGAAGGGTTTAAAATGTATTAGACGCTTTAAAGACCACATGTTGTGGTTTGGCAGAGGAAAAGGTTGGGTGCTCCATTAAACCACTAACTGTAGGTTGTTTTTAATGGCTTACTGCCAAAGATTCTTCCCTGTCCCCATCTCCCTCCCCCTCTCTCTCCCTTCATTCCTCTCTCTTTCTTTCTTCTTTTCACTGTGTGTGTGTGTGTGGGTGTGTGTGTGGGTGGGTGAGTGCACGTGCTCAGCCTTTATCTGCATGACTTCCTGAGCTTGCTGCTCAAGAAAGGAAAGTTTTAAATGTCACGGGCAAGAGTTTGTTCCTTCAAATCTTAAAGCAGGCCATTTATTATTACACAATGATTCAATAATAAATACACACAAATATATATATAAATGATTAAGCATTCTCAGATATATAGTACATAAGTAATTAAGGAACTGTCCCAATACTTTTTCACATTTAGACACATTTAGTGTTGGTTTTGTGTTCTGACTTTGTGCTGGCCTCACCACTTCCTTTTAGGTTGTGCTGTCATAGACACCTCCATTCAGATTTGCATAAACATGTATTTCTACAGCACTGACACAGAGATCTGAAAGAGAAGAGAAGAGAAGAGATCAACATTGTCAAACCAAGACAGGAACATGTTTTTTGGCTTAATCTAAAACACACCAAAAAATATTTATACAAAGATGAAAAGGGTGATACACAGTGTAAAGGTGAAGCAGAGCAGCGCTGCCTGACATGCTGTGTGCTTAAATTATCTATCTTTCTGGACCGGTAGATGCTACTTTTTCCATAAGAGACCGGAGTAGAATCCAGCATGTTACAGTTACAGTGACATTTCTACCTCAGCGTCTTCTCCCTTGTCTTTCTACTGGGTGTTTGGATAGCTTTATCTGCCCCATAACAAATTGGAGCGAACATAACACCCAAACAAAAGATAAGAAAAATGATAACCTGTAAGACTGTGAACATATTGTGTGGATTAGGAAAATTAAAGTCCTCCATATTTTCCTACAGTGATTATGTTCAGTTGACTGTCCTCAAACAAGATCATGGAAAAAGAGCCTCCACCTGGTCTGCTTATAACTCTCTGACTTACTCATAAGTCATAAAATATCCCACTTCCTGAAGAGACATGCTATCATTAGCACATACCCAGTAACATTGCCCATCATATGTGCCAACTCAACACATATAGCTTAGTCTGTTCCTCCTCTACAAAGTGAGTATGCTGAACTGGTATAGAGGATGATCATCTATAAAAAGCAGGAGGGAAATTAATAAAGAGATCAAAATCAGAATAGACACTTACCCCACTGCTGAAGCTAAAGACGCCTACAGAATAATTTGATTTATCATTAATAGTCCTTATCTCAAGTCAAATGTCTCAACGTTTGTTGACAAAGTTCAGAATAATTAAAAAACAGTGCTTTAACAACACGCTTATATATAATAGACCCAAGGATGCACGCCTCAAAGTAAGTTCACAACACACGTAATTGAATTGTGTAAGTTTACATTGTTACACCTTTAAGTACCCTCCCCTCCCTTCACTCCAGGCTTGCGTGCACATTATCTGCGATTGCGCGTCAAACCTCATTGGCTGTCGGTGATTATCGGCCAGCAAGGGGACCAGAGGGAGACATGAGGGCGCAGGGCAGCCTGTCCACAGCTACTCACATTAGCCTTTATTAGTTATTCCAAACGATTTATTCGCTGTATTTTAATCTCTGTGGCCTGTCCAGCTCATTTCAAGGACAATGTTTTTGTGTCGCGGTGGAGCGAGGCTGTCTGCAGCGGCTTTGGACCAAGCTTTCAAAGCACCGGGCTTATTTCAAGTGCAAGTCAAAGCAAACAGACTAAAGGACGTTACAGTGACATTACGCAATGATTACACGTTTCAGTCTTACCGGGCTGTCTGTGTGTCCGCTGGCGGTGTCGATTCAACACTTTTGCACCAGGGGAAACGAAAGGACCCGAGGGACCAGCTCGCTGTCCAAAACTGGGACTCATCATCTCGTTTCATAATCACGGACTGGGGACACTTGGACCGGGTGGCCACTATTGCTTTGAATCTCTCCAAAAGTGTCAGCTCTCATGGCTTCAGGCAGCCACGTCTTCATGCAAACAGGCGCCGAAGCAGACGAGCGACAGAAGCGGCGGGCAGTGTTTTGTTTACGGGTGGCGGGGAGGCTTGCAGCCCGAGCGGCTCCACGACGACCACGCAAACCAGAGCTTCATCCACGGCTGCAGCCGCGCAGAAACGCGACACGGACACCGGGGACGCGAGCACTGACAACAACAAAGGGGTAAATGAAACTCTCCGTCTGAAGTATTTGTCTAACCCCGCGCGGCCACTTAATTTAACAGTGTTTAAACAGTCCAGTCTGGTCCGCTCTGTCCACAGAGGGCCCGTGTTCAACTGGTGGGATCACGCCGTCTGTTCCTCTGTGCCAGTGGCGCCAGGGTTGAATGAAAAACCATGAAATATGCAAGAGGTTGCTGCTCGCTGTCTGTCTGCCTGGGCCGTTTCACCCGCAGCCATGTAAGCAGGCAGGCTTGTTATACAACACGGCATGACGCACTGACGCGCACACGTGGGCTGTTCATTTGCATGGGTACAAATGCTATTCAAAATAGGCCATCCGTAATGTTAAATTTACCTGCTTTCAAAACCTGTTTGAAGCCGATCTAGTGGGAGTGTTATTTGGCTGTCATTCGCGCTGTGTTGATGCTGACTCACTGGTTCACAGGCAGCGTTTGGCTCTATTAGAGCTGGGCATGAAAAGCATCCTGCTCTGTTATTGAGAACAGATAGCGGTTCATCATTCAACAATAATAAGTATGAGTCACTTCTAAACCACACATCCTGAATTAAAAAAAAATTAAGATGTGTGCCTATTGCTAATGTAGTGTTATAAAAAGGTGAATGAACTATGACCTAAAATTGGCCTCATTACTATGAGGCATCATAGCCCCATTATAAAGTTAATGGGGCTATACAGTTAAAGTTACTAGCCTACTATATCCCAGGGCCGTAACCATAATACACATCGGGGCTGACATATCCGCCCCATTAATTAGGTACGACAAAATTGCCCCCTCTCCCCCAATATTATGGTTAATAATTGTTCTAATTGTAATTTATTTCGTTTTTTGCTATTCTACCGCGGCCAGCCATGGACCACTGTCCAAAATTATCATTATCATCCATACTAGTAAGTAATAATAATGTTACTTACCATCGAATTGAATAGGCTACGCATAAAAGTTGGGTGATGGGTTTGTGAAAATGTTCTGGGGGAGGACCCCCAGACCCTCCGGCATATTTGGTCCCCACAGTGTTGAATACATGGTTAAGGCCTTGCTCATCAGCTTTATGAAAATTATGAGGACTTACTATGAAATGATCAAGACTTCTGTCTATAAAGATAGGTAAAACCATGAATAGAGAGAGATTTATCGCCTCTAGTACTGGAACATGCAAAATGTAAAAAAGGGCCATTGTCAAAAAACAATACCAAGGCACACTTTTTGCAGTGAAAAATATGAAAAAGCCTTTTTTGTATTGGTTTACCACCAACGCGTTTCAGCTTACATGCCTTTATCAGGGTGCAAACTCTATTCTGCCAATTTAAAAAAAAAAAGTGTAAACTGAGTTCAAATGGGTTTACCCTCCATTACACCCCTGATCCACACATGACAAGAAACAGGATTACATTTTAATGAGCTTGGGTTCCAGGGTACGAGACTAAATTAGACAGTTGTGTCCCAGGATGCAGCGAGTTGCAATAGGACACCATTTTAGTCATTTTGTATGTCTGTTGTTTCAAGACAAGACACTTCGCTGTCACCATTTTGGCTGCTGCTTGAGGCTCTGTCTGACACTAGAGGGATCCAACCCTTTACCATTTCCACTCTGTGTGTGTGTGTGTGTGTGTGTGTGTGTGTATGCTTGTCTGGGTGTAAGTGTGTCTTTGTGTGTGTTTGCCACTGTGTCTTCATATGTGTGCATGTGTTTTCTTGCCTCTGAAAAGCTGTTATCAGACACAGCAGCCCCTCTGTTCCCCTCCTGTCCACTCTCCCTGGCACAACTCCCTTTGGCCACTCGCTCACATGACCCTCCCACGGCTGCTGCCTGTCTTTGCTTTTAGCTTGGCCTGGCCTGACTTGGCCCGATCCCCTCTGAAAAGCAAAGGCCTGCTCTCTCACCCACGCTAGCCTTTCTATTGTCCATTGTTGCTAGGCCAGTTGAATACGTCACCCAGCTATGGCTTCATCCTGGGGGCCCGGGCCAAATTTGAGACAAATTGCAACGACGAGAAAAGAAGAGCTTGTGTTTTTTTTTTTTTTTTCTTGTTGCCTTGTTCTTCCTTGTTTGTGCTCTGTTAATTTATTATCTGACATAGCTAGACAGAGTCTGAAGCGAGCAGAAAGTCAGTGCAGCACAAAAGCTGTTGTAGGATATGAATGGGAGATGTGTTAAATATCTCAGAACCAGAGTCGATATAAGCCAGTGATGGGCAATGGGCCACATCTCTCAGTCCTTAAATCTGTCTCCCACATCGTTCGTTTTTCACAAACATCCGTATCAGTGGTCACTGGAGATCTTGAAAGTGACTTTCTCCTTGCTTATTTTCACCGACTCTCAGCTGAATATCCTTTTGCCCATTTTTCCTGGATGGGCTTCGTATCACATCTAGAAATGTCACAAAGGCAAATACACCAATGGGACGCTTTAGTTTTTCAAAGCAGATATAACCATGAAGTTACGTGTCAGGGAAGTTGTTTGAGACCTTGAAGGCTGTGAACACAATTTCAGCCTATACTGTAGTTCTTCTGTTTTCAACATGCACCTGTTATAATCATGTATTACCAAACTTAAAGTCAGTGGAACATTTTGTAAATTGGGAACAATTATTAGTCATAAATATGCAATTATACATATTCAGTTACAATGCTTTACATTTTTTATTACAATGCTTTACTCTTTTGGTCCCAAATATAGCAAGTACTATATTACTGAAACAAATTTCCTAAAGGTTTGAGCACAAGTATCTGTTAGTAGTTTATGAAAGATAAATTAACTCAGATTTTTTTATACTAATTTGATACTAACTGTATGCATGTTATCTCTTCTATATCTCTATCTATTCTTCTGTATATTGAATTCTTAAAAAAAAAAAAAAAAAATCTGGTGTAATATGAGGAATAGCATGCGCACACACACGCATTTTCCGGCGCCCTGCCCGGTTTTTCACCTCATCGCTGTTAAAGTTGCCCTTTCCTGATACAGGCTACCTGAAGAGTAAATTGCCTGTTAGAGGTCACTATAGATAATATTCCTTCAAGTGTCGGCCTGCAGGGACAGTCTCGATATTTGTCTAAAAATAGATTCAGCATACTGGCCCCAGCTAGTATTCCCTGTTCTGTCTGTGAAGGATGGTGATTGGTCTTTGAAGGAGGGATTTGAATGACTTGGCTGCAAATGTCCTCCCATCACTTGACATGAAGCTGCTCCTTTTACTGCTTCCATTTCTGTTTAACAGACCCAATCATCAATGAAAGCTGAAAACCGGCAATAAAGCTGAAATTAAACAATTTGGTTGTAATTACTTTTCTCCCCAATATGCTTAATCATGGTTGAAACCTCTAATTAACCTGAAAGGATTCCATTAAAAGATTCTTTTGTTGTAATTGCTTTACCACAGCAGGGTCATTGGGCAGCAGGGCGGCCCGGTGATTAGAGAGAGCGGCCCGTGACCAAGGTGTCACATGTGCATTCCCTGCAGCAGCAATACGAAAAGTTGTTATTTACCGCAGTGTGGGCCAGACGTTGAACCTATCTGCTTCAGATGTGCCCCGGCTCACCCTCAGGTGACAGCACTTAAAACAACAGGATACTTAATTGATCCCTGCAGGGAAATTCACTTTTCACTCGGAGGTCGAAGTGCAGGTCAGCTACAGAACGGCGCCCCTGCAGCAGGTAGGGCTGAGTGTCAAAGAGGTTTTATGATGCATAAATCCTACATGTGACTCTATTTACACTCTGTATCACATGGCAATGTGCTGCCCCAAGTTCCTAAAATTGTTATAGAGACCAGGCATAAAAGTGACAGTTGAACCCGTTTGTGCTGCAGGGACACTGTCAGTCCCGGCCAGATATCCACTCACAGTTTGAAGAGGTTTGGTATCAGCTACACCAGTGTGCTGCTACCAAGGGTGGAGCTCATATCCTGGAAAAGTGAAGATTGTGACTCTACATTACAGTTTCACACAAAGTAAATACAGGGTGTCATGGCATTGACTGAAATCATGTTACAACTTTATTTTTTGCTGAATATTGCACTTCTTATAGGAGTAACATGTGGACACATCTAGCCCATTTCTGCATGTCTTTCAGCACGTCAAAATAATGTCTAAAAACTTACAGGTGGAGGGAGGAGCTGAAATGCAAATAGTGTTTGAACATGATGAAAGGTTTTCTGCGACGTTCAACCTGATTTGTAGGCTGCACAACACTAGAACAACACCAGAAAATCTTGTTTAGAAAGCTATCTGAAATTCCATTTCCTCTGATAAAAAAAATTATATGGTAGTCAATATAACATTTTGGGTTGTTTTTTTTCAAAATCAACTCTGCAGCCCTAATAATAAATGAATAATACTGCTGCTATGCTCTTGATCTACTTTGCACAGTTTGTACACTATATACCTGTTGTACAGGCTCTACAGCACTAAGAAGCATATTCATCCATGCAGAATGCAGTCCTGGACACATTAGCAAGAGGAAGGACAATGTTGATCTTTACATACTGCACTGTTTACATAAGTTTTCCTATCCTTCTTTCCTGCTGTTCTTACCGGCTGTGTGAGTCACATGGCTGCACCATCAATGTTCTATCTATGGCCGCTCTGTTGTCTGCTGTGGTATGGTGGTCTGTTGTTTTGTGTGTGTGTGTGTGTGTGTGTGTGTGTGTATGTTGTAGTATACCTAATCCATTTATTGGCAGCACACAGTGACCTGCCTGCTCCCTGCTACATGTCAGACGGCTGGATTGTGTCTGGCTCTTGTTCATCTTGGAGAGTGGCTTGTCTCGAGGTCACAAATACAGTGTAATGTGTGTGTTTGTGCGCTTATGAGAAGGTCTTTGTGTGTGTGTGTGTGTCTGTCTGTCTGTGTGAGAGTGACTGACTGACTTTGTTCATGAATGTGTGTGTGCTTGTGAAAGGACGAGTGTGTGTCAGTACTCTGTCAGTGAATTACCTAAATAGCACAACACCAGTCTATATTTAATCAGCTGACTCAGTGAGGACTGAATAGCCTTGGCTGGACTCTGAATAGAGGAAACACATAAAGGTCCAGGCTTTGTTTGACCTCCTTGGATGACCTCAAGGTTGAAAGGATTAGTTATTTTTGTCATTTGTTGAATTATTTATCTTTAATTTATAACATTACAGGAAGACGGACATCAATTATTGTTGCCTGTTCAGCTGACTTGTTGGCCGTCGGGTAAAACTCCCTGCAGGCTCTGTTATTGTACAGTTGAGTCTAAAACAAACTTACCTGCAGGCGCCCTGGTTTAGCTTTGGCAGCCTCGTCAGCATTTGAGCCACTAAAGAGTCTGTAAACTGGTCTACCAAAAGTCTGTTCTCCTGAACTTTGAGTTGACGGTTACAGAGATGGAGAACAGCTGCATAAAGACCCGTCATCCTCATACACACCGCTTCACTGGAACACATTACTGTTTCTTTTCCAACCAATGTCTACCTACTTTTCCACAAACTAGACCTGTAATGTAAAGTGACATAGAACTGTACATTTACCAACTTATTATAAATTAAATAAATTAATCAAAGTCAAATAAGTCAACAAATACCACAAATAACTAATTCCTCTCATTTTCTATATATAATTATATGAATAATGACTTGGGTTACCAAATCGACCGTCGATCGTCTCTTATTTTTCCATTAAATAGTTTATAGTTTTGCAGTTCTTTCCAGGAAACTCTTTTAGAAATTTACAGTATCTTATCAACTCCACCAAACTGACCACTTCCATTAAAATAAATAACTAAACTAAACTAAATAACTTCTATGTAATTTCCTTGTTCTTCAAAAGAAATTTACCAAGTACTTATCAACCCTACCATTTAACTCTTCCTCTATTTTCCCTGTAATTAGTACATAATGTCGTGGTTCTTCTCAGGAAATGTCCTCAGAAAATAACAGCTCCTCTCTTGAAAGTCATTAGGAAATTGCAGACCCCGGAAAACAAAAGTGTTACCAAATTCATACCAAAGTCATTTTTCTTAGTTTCACTGCTTGCGTCATTACTGCTCTTTCCTCTTTATAGGGCAGTGTATCCCAATGCAGTGACAGGCTGTGACTAAGACAATAGATATATTAGTCAACTCTGATGAGCTTTTGAACTTTATGTTTCGAAATTCATGCAGGAAAATGGTCAAGAACACTGACATCAGTTACTTTCTCCATACTGATGTGAAAAATGTCATGATTTTGTATGCTGAGGAGAAACTGTCTCCATTCTCTCTCTCTCTCTCTCTCTCTCTCTCTCTCTCTCTCTCTCTCTCTCTCTCTCTCTCTCTCTCTCTCTCTCTCTCTCTCTCTCTCTCTCTCTCTCTCTCTCTCTCTGTCTCCCTCTACTCCCTGTAGGGCCAGAGATTGAATTCATCCTCCCTTTTCACTTCATCCTACTTATTCCCTCCTCTCATTTTCTCTCTCTCTCCGTCCAGCAGGAGCAGAATTTAAAGGAGCCCTCTGCCACCTCCTCGTCTTCTGCGGAGGCCCCAGGGGAGACGGAGCCGGAGGAAGGCAAACCCAACAAGACCCAGCAGCTCAAGAAGGTCTTCAAGGAGTACGGCGCGGTGGGAGTCTCCTTTCATGTCGGGATCTCCCTCATGTCCCTGGGAATGTTCTACCTCCTTGTCTCTAGGTAAAACAATGTCAGAAGACTATGGCCTGTACTAGGGTGGGGTTAGTGAGTCACACAGTACCAATCTGGTTACACACCTGGGTTAAGTACATTTCAAGTATTTGTTTAAAAAGGTGATTAGTGGTTGATTAAATTGCCTTACAAGTGCAAGATTACCAGTTCCTGAGGATTTGGCACACCTCAAAGAGTTAAATATGGTAGGTAGAGTATTGAAAGCATGATAATGTTGGAAAACAATTTGTACACCTTAAAAGCTACCCTAAAACATGTCAATGCTGTTAAACAACAGCTATTGGCCATGTTCTGTACCTTAAATTTCTGGGCCCATTTTGTTTTTTGGCGGTGTATTTTTCTTATTGCCGCAAAACTGTCCAACGCAGCTACAGTGGAGTTTCAGCTGACTAAAGCATCAACTGTAAACATAAAGTTTTGGTGTCAGTCCTTCAGAATCAAAAAGCAAGGGCTTCTTTCTAGACTCACCATTTTGCACTGACATTCAGCAATCATACAAGGAGAAATCCATCGTAGAAGAGGCAGAGAGACCACTTTCTCCACCAGCAGCAGCCTCAATAGACCAGAATGCAATGCAGACACAAGACATTGCGTTTTGAGTAGGGGGTGTGACTATTTCGCGCTCACTATGCTATCGCTATTGCTGTCGCTCTCTCCACCTGCACGTATAACCGACAGCTGAATGCAACAAGTTCAGGAATGTTCTCGAAAGGCATTCTGGGAAATGTAGGAAATAACTAACTGAAGTAGAAGTAGACGAGGCAAGTTGAGGGGAAAGTGGATACAACAACAAAAAGGTAAATTACAACGCACTCAACACATTACAGAATAACCCCTGGAATGGAACTGAACATCACAAATTGATGATATCTAACAGTGTAAGAGTATCCGAGGGTGGATCTTTCCTTTTTAAATCTAAAGGTGTGTACTGGAAATTACTCTGACCTATGGGCTGCTTTTATTCGCTCCAAGGCATGCCAAATGTCTGCTGCAAAATTGCAGCAAATGGAAGCTGTAATATAGATAGGCTTCTGAACATTTCCATTCACTGAGCCACATTATACTGCACCTGTTCCTCAAGATGTTGAAATGCTACCACTCTCCGAATCAGACACGGCTACTATCATTCTGAATACTTGAATAAAACATGAGGAGTTCTGTGGCTCATGGGTCCACTTTTTAGACTTCTAACGTTCAGGTAAAACAGATAAGCTGAATGCACCTGCAGCAGTTAAAATCTTTTACACCATATTCAAATATTGTTCCTTGCTTTTTATAACCTTGTACTGGAGAGGACAAAACAATAGCAAGGTAAACCAGAACAGTTTTGGCAGGGAAGTACGACACATCCTTGATTCTGACATTCAGGTAACAAGTGTATCAGTCCACCCAGTTTCCAGCCCCTTGTCTGCCTGTCTGGCTGCGTGCCAGGGGCATGAATACCAGAGGGACCAGGCAGAGATTATCTGACAGCTTGGAGATTTCCTCATATAGCTGTTAATGACCCTTGGACTGCAGGCTGCCTCTGTAGCTCGCAACCATTGGGCATTATCACTGTGCAGCCGCAGAGCCCAGGCATGTGGCCTGGCATCGCAGTGCTGGGTAAACAGTTGTCCACGCACAGATGGATCCCTATATTTAGCTGATGAAAGTTTGGCCAGCACAGCAGAGCTGCTAATGTGTGTGAGATTGATTGAGATGTAGCTCTAAGCCTTGTGTTGACACATTCTTTACATATTTAGTTTCCTGAATAACGAGGTGAAAATGCCATAACTGAACCAAGTCTGTTCCATGAAGTCAATAATCCACCTAGCTTGTTAAACACTTTTGACTTGCACAAGTCAATGTGTTTGATTTACGCAATTCAACATGCGGTGTTTCTTACGCTGATCTTCATGGTTCACATCAGTCTAAAAACTTACAACATTGTAAATGGAGCCATTATGAAACATTCCTTTTTGAACAATGCTCCCTCTGGTGGACATGAATGTGAATTGCATCTTATTTTCCCCCAATTAATAAATTCTAACCCATTTCTGTGTCATTCGTCTCCCCAGTGGGATCGATATGGCAGCGGTGCTGTGCAAACTGGGCTTCAGCGAGGCGGTCGTTCAGTCTAAGATGGCGGCGGGAACCAGCACGTTTGTCTTGGCCTACGCCGTTCACAAGCTCTTCGCTCCGGTTCGCATCAGCATCACTCTGGTGTCCGTGCCTCTCATCGTTCGCTACTTCAGAAAGACTGGCCTCTTCAAACCACCCACAACTGCACCCTGAGGGCCCCCTGTGGGCCCCTCTGCCTCACTAAGCTACAAACACCTTGACCATTGACAGTCCTACCTAAAATGCCTGTATATATCCATACTCGTTTGCCTTCAGCTAAAGTCGCCTTTCATCACTTTCTAAACACCAGTGTGTGTATGCATTCCAAAAAAAAAAACAAAAAAAAAAAAAAACCAAGCAAAGGCCCAAAGTGGTCAAATAATATTTATTTACAATCAGAAGTATGATCAGGGATTCAGAGTTTTAGTCCTAAGCTCTTTCAGTAGGTGGAGCTGCTTTGTTGCTGATGGTGTGATCAGCCCTACTGTCTGTTTATGCTGTGAAGGTTTCCCATGGGGGATGTGTGGAAAAAGCTGATTTCTCCTCCACCGTTCCCTATTAGCTGACTTGGCCATGTTCTGGCGTTATGTGAATCAGCAGAATAATTCAGGTTCTCTCTCTCTCTCCCCTACCTCTCTCCTCCCTCTACCCTTTTCTCTCTCTTTACTTTGCTCAGACTCTCTTTCTCTCTTCCCCTGCCTCTTTATTTCCTGCTTTTGTCTTTTCTCCCTCTGTTCTCTCTTCTCAATAGCTCTCTGTCTTCTGTTTTCTTCCCCTTTTATCCCTGCCTTGCTTGCCCTCCCTTTCTTTTCTTTCTTCTCTCCCTCTTGTTCTCCTCTCTATCCCCTCTTCCACATGCCAATGCCCAAGCAATCATTGCTAACGCATTGTTATTTGAATGAAGTTGATTTTAGTTCATTGCATTGGATAAAGACTACATGTTGGTGACTATAGTGTCCTCTGTACAACATTGTGGTCATACTTGGTTTGAAGTATTTTTTTTTTTCAATTGTATGGAGTTGTATTTAACTATTAAAAAGGAGATTCAGTCTTTTATACTTGTTGTATTCTTGTGATAACATACTATCATCACTACCATCACACAGTTAAAGTAAATTAGATTATGTTTGATCACCCAGTTTCAAATTTAACCCATTTTAATCCTGGAAGAAACACATTTAAAATATCAAGTGTCCCCTGCAGTCCACACATTTTATAGCCTGGCCTCTTCTGCTTTGGTGCAGGAACAACAAATGTCCATCTAGGGACAGACATTTGCAAATTAGCTTAGGCTATAAATGTTTTGATATGTGACAGACTATTTTTTTCTAAAAAAAATTTCTATGTCTGTGTATCTGTCCCTACTCAAACAAACATTGAAATGAAATGAAGTCTAAGAAGATACTGAGACAAAAAACAACAGAATGGTTTTATTTTTTCAGGATTGCAAGTTTTTTGACACATCAATTTATAATAAATATCATTGTTTCCCTTCTTTTCAACCCATACTTGCTGTCTTGGGAGAGGACTAGGTGAAGTGAGGAAAGGCTTTTTGAAAAGCAACCCTCCATATAAAGCACTTCCCCTCTCTTCCCACACTGGGGAGCTCCTGAACCACAAATACTGTGCCGCCCATTCTCCTTCTCTTTGGTTCGACCATATCATAGAGTTCTCTTCATGTCTCCGAAGAATGAATATCTTTGGATCCTTGTGTCTTCAATATACATACCAGCGTGACATCGCGAGAAGCAGTATTACTCCCTTATTGTACTTCCCATAATCCATATAGCAAACTGATCACCAAATAACTTCCCTGGCGTTGTTCATTATGAGAGATCAGCGGCTGATGCGGCTACAAAACTACAAAACATTGACAAAATCAGTATGCAAGTTTAATGTGACAAACTACTCAAAACACCAGAAATCATATTGAATTCTTTATCATAGACATCTGGTAATTGGATAATCCCGTTACTTGAAATACCAGAAAAAAACTCATATATTCACCAGAAAAAATTGTATTTGATAAAGGATTAGATACAGCTCTTTTAAGATGGTGCACCATTATACAGTATATTACTGTAGTAACGTGTTTCCATCACACAGCCTGTTGTACTCTTCATAACGATTCATTATTCTAGTCCTTATTTTATCACAGCGGTAGGTCTGGTGCCATTCTCTCTCTCTCTGCTTCTCCCTATGTCTCTCTCTCTCCCTCTCCTCCCTCTCCCCTCGCTTGAAGGCTGTGATGGGCCAGCCAGCACAGCAAGCAGCCTCAGCTGGCATGGCGTCCCTGAAGATCCGCACTATACCGAAGGGGAGCCGCCTTGAACAAGACCCGATCCCGCGTGTTTCTTGGCGGGGGTAAATAATTCAGGAGAGTTGTATACGGAGAACTAACGGTATACGGTGGTCTCTGCCAGTTATCAGCCCCAGTTTTCAGGAATAGGCATCACTGTGACACAAACTCATACAAACCCATCTCTCTCTATCTCTCTCTCTCGGACACACACACGCGCGCACACACAGACACGCGGAGAGGAAGAAGGAGAAGCCTGGGCCTCATTAGCCATGATGAGGACAGGGAGCTGCCATCGCCTCTCCATCCCCTGCATGTCCCCCATGGCTAGGAACAAATTGGTGACAGCGCTCCCAGCCACTCTGTCGGGCTACCTGCGATGCACTGGGCTCTGTCAGGCTCTCCTCCTTCCACACGGCTGTGCATTTGCGTATATGTGTGTGTGTGTAGCTTTCTTACTCTCCCCGTCTCTGACACACACACACACACACAGTGAGAGCAGAGGAGAAGAGAGGACAGATCAACTCCTTGGTTACACTCCTTGTCACCTTTTGCTCAGCCCAGTGCCGAGTCGTGATCTGATCTGAACACTTAATCTGGTTTCCGTGTCACACATTGGTCATAGTGGCCTTGCGTTTTAATGAAGGGCCGCTCCCCTAGAACCGCATGCGAGGTGTGTGTGTGTGTGTGTGTGTGTGTGTGTGTGTGTGTGTGTGTGTATGTGTGTGCGCCCCCCCCAATCTCTTAATAAAGTCATTTACACTGTCAGACTGGCACATATCTATTATGACTGTATATTCAGACCCGGGATGAGTTCCTGACACACACGCATGAGCTGAAAAGCAGGTGTGTACGGTAGTTGTGCTGCACAAGTGCTGATGCATGCAATGATATACAATCATATGCCAAGTGCACATACTCTCTCTCTCTCTCTCACACACGCACACACACACACACACACACACACACTCTCAAACTCCCTTTCTGCCAAGCTATCTTTTTCCCGCACCCTCTTCTTTTTTTATTCATTTCTTCACCTTTATTATTTCTTAGCTTTTTCCCTCTCCGTCATTTTCTGCACCTGCTCATTATCTCCCCTTTTTCTCATTACCTTTCTCACTCCATCTCCATCTCCTGGCCCGTTCGGTAAACTTGTTAGCCCTTCAGAGTGTCAGAGTGTCTAGACGGAGAGGCGCCTACTCCGTCTGCGTGTTCAGCCAGCCTCACAGGTTCAAAGGCATCCCGTGAATTTCTTTACTGGAAGGGTTGGCACAAAGTTTCAAGGAGCATGATGCACGCAGTCATACACAATGCGTACACAAACACACACACACTCGCGCATTCTCTCGCACCTGCTCACTACCCTCCCTCTCCCTCTCCATCCGTTTTCTTTAACCCTCCTTTTCCTTATATGCTTTGGCCACTCCTCTCTCCCCCCACTCTCTCTCTCTCTGGTCTCTCTGCCTCTCGCATCTTTTTCCCCTTCACTCTCGCCTTCTTCCCTCTCACTGTCTCTCTCCTCTCTCCTCTCTCTCTCTCCCTCTGTCTCCGAGTTAAGTTTAGCAGATGCACCTGATGGCAGCATCATCCTGGAGCACCTGTCAGCTGTCTGCCTTCATCACGGCTCCTCCGCTGCCACAGGGGCCACGGGGAAGTAAAGCTGGAGACAGTCGCTACTATCAACAGCTGCATCTTATTATTTTAAACACCGGTGCCAGTCAATTTCCACCGAGATGCGTTTATTTAATTTTTTTTTTTTTTTCACGCTGCCTCCTCCTCATTCTCATTGCTCCTCAGGATTCAGAAGCTCAGCTGTTAAATGCGGGCAATTATAATGGAGCAGAGGGGGAGGCGAGGTTGGAGACACAGAGGCAGAGAGTTTATCTACCCTGTGACAGAGAGGAGAAGGGAGAGGAGGCAGCAGGCATAAGTTGTCAAAGTGTTTTTGGCAGTTGTGGATTATGTTTTTAACTGTCTGTGACTGTAACTCAGCTGAATGGCTGTCACTTGTCTAACAGGCAGCTGGGTCATTCAGTTCGCGCTTTGTTAATGCAATACTTACCATAGAATACTAGATGCAGTATACTGGGCATAATGATAATGAGTTTCGCCTTCCTCTCTCAGTCCAATTAACGTCACAGCTCCCCTCTGCAGCCAAGCTATGGCCACCATTTTGTGATCCTCCCTGTAAGCGTTTGGTTTAATTCAGTTGGGGAGGCACAATGATATTAGTAAAAGTATCCCACACAAAATGTAGAACAGAAGACACACTGGGCATAAAAATATTGACTGAGTGGTTAGAGGGATTTGTATTCACAAAAAATCCTCCAATAAAGATTCCCTCCCACTAACAACAATGAAACATTTCCAGTATTAGGTGCCTGACTGAAGGCTACATGAAGGCAAATGAAATACAACCAGCACTCTACATCTGTTGATAACACTGTTGCACCATTTAATGTGGCCATGTTTCAATCCAGGATTAGATCTTTGTCTTTTTCATCTTTTTGATATACAAACCATACATTAAATAGTTGTATCATGTTATGCTAGTTATATTTCATTTATATTTCATTTAATTCATCTATAAATTATTCCCATGTAGGTCTGCTAGACCTTCCATAGAATTGATTCCCAGTGCTCTGCTTTGCGTCTCTCCTATACATGCATAGTGGGTGAAATTCAGATTTAATAATGGGGATGGTGGGCAAGAAAATATAAATTTTCCCTAACCATTCCACAAAAAATCTAATTGTTAACAAGGAGGATGCATTTAATAAGCATTAATTGCATTGTTTCATTGTTGTTGAAAGGGGGTCGGCTATAGCATCCCCCTTCATTTCCTCTCAAATCATCCAATTTCACCACAACAAGCAGTGATTCTTAATGATCGCCTTCTCAAGATGCTTCTTTGTCGATAGTGGGATTATTTTATAGTGTGTTTTTTTTTAGGAAGTTAGAGCACTCAATCGCCATATTACATATAGCAATATATCCCTCTGAGACTGAGGGGTACTAAGACAAATATATATGCTTTTGTCCACAGAGGCCAGAGAAAAGGCCATTTGCAGTGTCTGCTGAAGCAGGCAGGTTTTAATGTCTTGCTGAAGGACACTTGGTGGAATGGTGGAAACGTTGAATGTTGCAGCAACTGAACATATTGCCCTCTGGTTACAGGACAGTGACATTTAATAATACTAATTGCTTGAATGCTATAATAATGACAAACCATATGACTTCTCTATAACCAGATATGATCCTAATTCAGCATTTATGGAAGATTCTGGTGTGGCATCTAAGCCAGTATGTCAAAGTTGCAGGGCCTAGATGATCTGTCATACTGTTTAGAAATGAGTGTTTGCCTTGCCCTCTAGGAGATGAGTGAACCAAAACTACGGCAAATGCAGCAGCAATGGCAGTCTAACGCCTTACTGATCGAAGTCTGTTTGCCTGTACACACTTCAAAACGAACATATCCCATAAATCCTCCTTAAACGATTCCTCCTTAAATGATTCCCAGAGCTCTGACTGCTCAGTGGAGGGCGCTCATGGATCAAACCATTAACAGGAAACCAGGCCAGGACAACTAGCTGAGGGCAACCAGCTCAGGCCTCAGACCGCCCCCCCCCCCCCGCCCCCCTCACCCCCAGCCTCTCAAACCCACTGGAAAGCAAACAGACAGACAATTTCTTTCAATTAGTCCGAACTGGCCGGCCCAATAAATTTTAGTTTGTTCCTCCAGACGCAAGGGCCCTGTTGCATGTCCCGGTGAAAATGAAGACTAATGGGGTATTGTGGAGCTGCTGAGTGCTTGATTTCGTACCACTATACTACTGCTACTTGCCTGCACCCCCCACCTCCCCCCACACACACCCACCCACCCACCCCACACATCCGCCCCACCCCTCCTCTTTCCCCTTCCCTTTTCTCCCCTTCCCTCCTTCCTTGAGCTAACTAGAATCAGTGCTGACCAGGCACAACACAAATGTTTAATACATTTATTCACGACTTGGATTCATTTTCTGTTTTAAGCATTATTCCTGAGTAGTTATGTGGAGCTATTCATCACTGCTTGACAACAGCCATGAACGTAACCATCGTTCACCCTCAGTGCCACTTCAAGAGACGGCCTACAGAATAAGACTCAGCTACTCAGTTGCCTATTGAGTTACTTCCAGTTTTTTTTTCCCCAAGATACACAGCATGTACTATGGGAATTTGGAGCTAAAATTAAAATAGCATTTTGGAGGGGCTTTTCAAAATGGGTCGATGAGTAGTTAAATATTTGCGAGGCTCCTGTTTTCATTTCACTCCCACAGCGCTGTGGGCTTTATTGAGTGGTTTCAGTTAAAATGGGATGAGGTATACATTTCAAAAGCTGGTGGCCGCCAGTTTTCATCTCCAAAACGGACATAACAGCAATGCCAATAACAATAATAAAGATGAATTATTCGAAGTATATTTGCCATCAAACACTGATGTGCGGGAGATCCTTAGGCCACCGTTGGTTGATGAGGGAAGAAACACTGTTCCTTTGTCATGCAGAGATATATTAACTACAAGTGAGTGGGGGCAAGAACACATTGATTTTACAATTCAAAACTCAATCAAAGAGAATTATGGATGGCCAGACCACTGTGATTTGCCTGTGCCGCTCATTAAACTTAACATCCATAGTGTACGTCTCCCCCTTGGCAATATAGGAATAAGATTTAACGGGGTATAGGTTGAATATTGTTGAATACATGAGAGCGGTAAAGTCACATAATAGTTAATAAAGGTGGGTGCACTAGAGGTAGGCTGATGCAACGCAGGAGAAAAAGGGGAGACGGGTGAGAGAGAAGCAGAGAGAGAGTAGAAATGCAACAGAGAATAGGGGGGGAAAGGGAAAAAGAATGGAGAATGTACAAGAGTGTGTGTGTGTGTGTGTGTGTGTGTGTGTGTGAGAGGGAGAGAGAGAGAGAGAGAGAGAGAGAGAGAGAGAGAGAGAGAGAGAGAAACTCCATTATTACAGCCCGAACAGATAAACTATGCATCAAAGTGTAGCGTTTATTGAAAAACCATTTTTATGTGTGCTTTGAGGGCATGAAAATGAGAGCCCTATGTTCAAACACATCAATACAACAGTGCAGCAGCCAATGTAGTTTTTTTTTTTTTTTTTTTTTTTTTTTTTCTTTCCCCAAGATTCCCAATCAGATCTTGTGGCTCCCTGCAGGCTTTTATGCCAGCCACAAATGGTGCGACTGCCAGACTGACAAACACGCAATCACTCAGAGTGGGGAGGAAAAAAAAAAAAAAAAAACAGCCTCACTTACTCACCCTCCTATCACAAAGGCCCTTTTAATAAGCCCATGAAAAAGAGCAAGTAATCCTTTGTAATGATTTCATTAAATGCCCTCATCACACCTGGAGATAATTCCATTATGATTGTGGCAATAAAATGAGGTTTTCATCAAGACCCGCAGACAGAAGGAGGAAAAGCTATTATTTCTCTCATATTCAGATGTGACGTTACTTCTAATATTATGATATTAGGCTATTAGATATTATATTTGGCAGAATTTATGACACTCAAGTCAATCCGTAATGTTTGTGGAGAATTTGGCAGTTTCCCGTAGACAAAACTTGACACTCTTAACGTGTTGGTAGTGAATTTGCAAACAAATGCAGCACCTGTAAAACTAAAATAACTCTTCATTAGCAGCTATGGACTCACCTTTTCTTATACCTGAAGATAATACTTTATTATGTTTTGAATACACGGCAAAAGGACCACAAGATTTACCTGAACTTGCAAGGAATCTACAGTTTTAATGGGTGATACTTTCAAATTGAAGATAAATCACAAAGAAAACACAACAAAAAAAATTTAAAGTTTTTTAAATATCTGAAACAATATTCAGGTATATTTTTGCCCAGGTATGGATAAACATAAACCTACAGAACATCCGGTCTAACCTACAAAACATGAAATAAAGAGAGAAGGAGAGAGAGAGAGAGAGAGAGAGAGAAAAGAGGGGGAGAGAGAGAGAGAGAGGTTTTTTTTTTTGCAAAGTGTGCCGAAACTTCAGCACTGCCACAATTCTGTCAGCTGGCAGTGCTGAGGTACAGTATAGGGGTCTCAAAAGAAGTTATATTATTGTTACAAAAATTCAGGTACGGCAAAGAAAAAGTGACAAAGGAGAAATGGTGAGGATACTGTGTGCTTTCTGGAGGAATTGGAAGCCATGTGTTTTTGGCATTCATGTCACAGCCCTTTTGAAAAATGCATCAAAGCAATTGCAGAACTCGAGGGACGGGGTTTGGGCACACAAAGTCGTGACCGTCATCCAAACCTCACTGGTGAGGCTGGGAGGGAACGGCGGCTCTGTACTTATTGAGGAGGGTTTGAAATAGGCTACAGTACCACTTGATAATAAAAAAAAAAACGAGCACCCGGGCCTGGCAGACCATGGTAACACAGATCCCTGTAGTTTCTGTAGTTTCTGTAGATGTGTCTGTTAAGATGTAAAAGAATACGTGTGTGTGCATGCGTGTGTGTGTGTGCATGTGCGCGTGCGTTATTGTGTGCTTGCGTGCTTGTGTGTGTGTGTGTGTGTGTGTGTGTGTGTGTGCGGTGGAAACAATTTGTCAGTGGCTGTGAGTGGTGCTTTTCATGCCTCTTGAAAAACTTGGAAACAGATTGTGTTGATTTTCATGCTTACATTCACACATGGCTATCAGCAGAAATGCCTTCTGTTTAAAGAGCAACTCTCTCTCCCACCTTCTGCTCTGGGAAATTACGAATATCGACGGCCACAGTCTAAATATGACTTTCTTACAAGTGCACTGACTGTTCGGAATTGAAATGAGATCAATTGCAGATGGATAATTCACCACAGATGTTGCACTCTCCACTCATCTTCCGCTTTGCAATTCTTGGCCAAGACTCCTCGAAAGAACTTGTTCGTTTCTCTGTGGCTAAAAAAGTGGTTTTACGAAGCAATACCAAATACTAATACATTACCACTACTACTACCACTATTTCTACTAATACGTTACAGGTATGTTTCTGGTGGGTACACATGACTACAGTGTTTTGATGAAGATGGTCCCATGGCAAGATTGCTGTACTGCATTAATTGCATGGAGGTGTTGTACCTTCACTATATCCAATACAGTATGTGCAAGGTTATTGTAGGTTACCAAAACTTCAGCCTAAAACTAAACATGAATAAAACATAAAAAAGTAGAAATAAAAAAATGTGTATTGAAAGAATGAATTCACTTTCACTTTCAGGTTTTTGACCTTTGTAATATTTAAAGCACAGTGATAATCATCTATAAATAATAATAATAATGATATAAATAAAACTGACACTGGCAACACATTATTCACAAGAATGACTGTTGAAACAAAATCAAAACAAATTTAAAACTAAACTTATATATAAAAAAAACTTAATTGAGACTAGTGAACCCAGAAAAGGTAACACTGACAACCAAAGCCCAATGCAGGCAACAATTTAAAGCAATGTAAATGGGAGATTTTACCAACAGTTATCACCAAATGCATTTTTCCATTACCTGCTGGTTCCTTACCTCACAGTATCCACATTGGGCGAGTGGGGTTGAGGTCGAGCGTCGGTTGGCAGGCAGAGAACGACGAGTACAGTGACGGGTACCTGAACCCTGTGAACCCGCTCCTATATATACTGCCTTTTGCTTTGTCAGCAGGTAGAGGAGACTGAGGAGTGGAGCCACGGCTGTGGGAGACTGCAAGAGCTTCACCAGTGAATATTGTTAGTTTGTAGGGATGGGACGATATATCGAAACTCAATATATCGCAATACAGAAATGTGACAGTACGTATCGTGCGGCAGAAAAATAAATGGTGATATTAGCTCCATTTTATTCTGCCGTAGTAATCACAAATGAACCAGCTTGCCCATCACAATTTAACAAGCTCTTCATACAAATTATATTATTTGCACTTTGTAATGACATTTTTTTAATTGTTTTTTACAATCTAGCAAGCCAATGCCATTGCTAGAAAGATTTGTGTCTCAGAAATAAACACAAATCTGCACAGTCACACTTTGTTGCCACTGAATTTGTATTTATTACATCGTATCGTGGTTGTATTGAATCGTGAACCCCATATCGCGTATCAAATTGTATGGTGAAATAAGCAAATCGTCCCATCCCTATTAGTTTGTACAAGTATGGACATGTGGCACTTGATTTTATAAGGGAAATAAAGACTGTTAATTTGTTGCACCATCTCCATCATCCTTGTTCTTATAGTAGGGGAAAAGGGGGAAATACTTCCAGAGGGCCCTTCAGACAGGTGAGGTGATCCCGTACTACACTGAATATACAGAATATTAGGCATTAGAATATTAAATGAGGTCTAAATCTATGCCAATCACAAAGGGGGAGATGTAAAAAAGAGAACCAGACGAGTTAGAGAAATATTTTTAAGCTTTGAGACAACTGAGATGTGGATTTTGCAACAGGGGCTGCAACTGAATATGAGGAAGGTGTTCTTCATATTTTGTACATTCAGTGTAAATTAGATGCATCGGGTTGGAGGGACCAGTGTCTCGTCTGCTTTGGGGGCCTAGAATTTACTAGCAGCACCCCTGGGCCCAAGTCCAATAACTGAACTGGAAATGGAACTCAAAATTCTAAATGATTGAAATGAAAATGATACAAATGTGAACTGATTGGAAACCCAAACTGTGTGTTCCTATGCTATATTCATGATTTGGCAAACAGCAGCGCAGCCCTGCAGTGTGTGGTATGTCACAGTCAATCTCTGGACCATCACCAGCCAAAATCACAGGGGGGGGGGGGGGATCTGTAACACAGCCATCCATTATTTGGAGGATATCCAGGTGGGATCACAGACAGGGTCACTGCTGTGTGTTTGAGGGGGGGGGGGGGGGGGGGGGGGGGGGGGTCTCTGTGTTTAGATGAGGCTCCTGTATTCGCTGGGCGTGGCAAACTCCTGTCACCCAGGAGACTGTCTGCTCCCCGCCCGCTGCGGAAAGAAAGGGAGACTCCTTGAAAATGTATAGAGGTTATGTGTGTGTGTCGGGTCATCTGGGATACAGCAGCTGGCATGACCTCACTGTAGTGGACTGTGTGTGTGTGTGTGTGGGTGTGTGTGTGTGTGTGTGAGAGAGAGAGAGAGAGCAAGCGAGAGAGAGAGAGAGAGAGAGAGAGAGAGAGAAAGACAAAAAAACAAGGCAAATTGCCCTTGTGTGATGTTACATGTGTGTATGCAGTATGTGTGTGTGTGTGTGTGTGTGTGTGTGTGTGTGTGTGAGAAAGAGAGAGACCAAAAGAGAAAAAGACTAAGAGGTATGAGTGTGTGTGTGTGTGTGTGTGTATGTGTGTGTGTGTGTATGTAAGTGTGTGTGTAAGAGTGGAAAAGAGAAGAAGAAAAAGAGATAAGTAAGTTGCCCATGTGTGGTTTTAAATGTGTGTATGCAGTGTACAAGTTTATGAGTGCATGTGAGTGTGTGTTTGTGTATGTGTGTGTGTGTGTGTGTGTGTGTGTGAGAGAGAGAGAGAGATAGAGATAGACAGACAGACAGACAGACAGACAATAAAATAAAAAGAAAGAGAAACAAAAAGCAAGGGGAAAGTTGCCCTTATATGTGTATGCAAGTGTGTGTGTGTGTCTGTGTGTGCGTGTGAAAGGGAGAGATAGAGAGAGAGAGAGAGAAGAGACAGAAAAAGAAAAAGAGAAAGCAAGACAAAAAAGCCAGAGATAAATTGCTTGTGTTGTCTAAATGTGTGTATGCAGTATGCAAGTGTATGTGTGTGTGTGTGTGTGGAGGGTGTGTGTGTGTGTGTGGGGGGTGTGTGTGTGTGTGTGTGTGGGGGGGTCAGGACACTACAGGGGCACAGCTTACTGTATCCATTCTTACAGAGAAAATCTCATTAAAGCCACTCTTCCTCTTAGCTGCATCACCAGTGGAAAACAGTTAGATTTGGATATTGCACTCTGCCTCTTCTTTTAAACGCTGGGGCCGCAATCTGTTAGGGGCAACAATGGAGGAGACTGATGAGGGAGGGGGAGGGCGTATTGACTTTTTCTCCCGCCCGTTTCATCTTAATGCATCTCATTTCCCCCCATCCTCTTTTGTTGAACACCTTTCCTTCCCCATCAACCTTCATCAATCTCTCTATCCTTGCTGGGTGACAAATTGTAGCCATTACCTTTGCCATGTGGTATACAGAAATAGCATTTTTTTCCACTGACAAATGTCAGGTAAAACATCTTAGGGTGACTCACGGGGCTGCAGGACAAGGGCGCGGCAGAATAAATCACTCACAAATATTGGACAAGTTTCACAGAGTAAACAGAAGTTAAAAGTTGAGGAAATGGGTGCGCACCCCGATTAACACAGGCCGTCCTCAGCAGGCCTCTACTTACGGGTGAGGCATTTGTTATCCTCCTTATATCCTCCTTTACTCTGAGAGAAATATTTATCCCCCAGGCTGCTGCTGGATATAATAATGTGTTTCTTATTTGCCTGGTTAAATGAGGGTTAAAACACCACACTTGCAATACTACAAGGACCTTTTTTTCCAAATCTCTTTAATCACCTTATAGGCCACGTTTCTTATATTCCACAGACGATCTTTAAAGTTGACGTTTAAAAACGTTTGGGTTAATGTGAACAAAGTTAAAGTGCCGGTTTAAAAATGCAACCAGCAAGTGTCATCCCCTTAAGCATGATTAACGGTGAGAACACAGCAGGTATCTTAAATAAGGAGCTTTAATTGCCCGCGCATTTCGCCCACCGTAGCATTTTGGTGATAATTACATTAGGTCGCAAAGTGGCGTTAAGGAACTTGAAAGGTCTGCAGGCGCTGCATTACTTGGTAATCAATTGCCATTATCATCTCCGGGACAAAGGTCATAACCCGAGGGAAATGTTGTCGGTGGCTCCTTTTGCCTCTCGCCTCTTGTACACACATAACAAGATGCTTTGCAAAAGCAGCACTGTTTAATGACCGCTGGGCAAAGCTTTAAAAGTTTTAAAGTGATGGCTATCCATAAAAAGAGAGGGAGGCTCGTCTGCGGGTTTGTTAGTGTAGTAAAGTAACGGCAATATAATGTAGTTATGTGGTAAGATGACTGCAAGAACTACACTTGAAGCCATTATAGAAGGAAGGTGCACTACTGCTGCACTGTGGCTCACTCCCAAGAGGAGTTTTTGGGAAATTCTTCAGTACTAATTAAAGATAAATACAAGGATATGGGATTTCTGATGTGGCTACTGTTGTATCTGTTGTGACAATATATATCACAGTTCTCTATACATGATGGCATGCTGTTGTATAAGATACTGCTTTAGTACACTGAGTACACAACACAACATACAGTGTCCTCTACACCACACAGTGCTCAACAGATGTGATTATGAGGATTAGGATTCTCTCTCTCTCTCTCTCTCTCTCTCTCTCTCTGTCCCCTCTGACCCTCTCATTCATCCAATGGGAGGGAGGGAGGGAGGGAGGGAGTAGAGGGATAGAGCGGAGAGAAGAGTTTGGCAACAGGTTTCCCTGCACTGGCCAACATACTTTAACGAGCAAACGGCTCTTTACATAAATCTGCATAGAGAGATCCACATGGACATATTCACCAAACTTTAGCTTTTATTTGGGGTTGATTTTTTCAAATTTTTGTTCATTTTAAAAATAAACATAATAAAAATGATTAGGACCATGTTTGAACATGCGAAGAAACATCCGGGGGTAGGTTGCTTCTTATTCATGTATCTATTTCTTTGTGATCATTCCTATGTTTGTCATCAAGCTCTCTTAACTATTGATTTCTCTGTTTACATCCAAGACCTGGCTGATTGACTGTAAACTATTTCATTTAGTTTTTGTGAAAGTTAATAATGATTGTGAATAAGCTTTTATGGGCATTGTTTTTGTTTTCAAATAAGCCCCCAGTCCCCAATTCATAGATTGGTATGGAAGAATTACTTACCTATGAAAAAGTATATATAAATGCCTTATATCAGTATACACAAAGTATACATGTACATACGCATAGCTATAGTATATGTATTATAATTATATTTATGTATACACAAAGTATTTGTTTGACTTGCAATTTGGAATCTCAGTATATCACAATATCAGAATTACAAATGTAAAGGTAAATTGTGTATCTATTGGTAGAAAATCTCTCTTAGGCTGCAAGCAAAGGATGGATAACAGCCTGCTGCTGACTAGGTCATACAATGATAATGAAATGATTCATCTTCTTTCTGACTCTTTCATAGAATATTGTACTTACTTTTTTACTAATTGATCTCTAACAATGAGCAGGATTTGGAAAGTTACTTTCAAAGTGTTACCCACAATAAATTATTGAAGAAAGAAAGAAAGAAAGAAAGAAAGAAAGAAAGAAAGAAAGAAAGAAAGAAAAACAAATACATTTATAAAAAGTCAGAAGTCTTTTTATAAGTCATCTAAAAACACAGAAGCTGTGCTGTGTGTTTTCTGTTGCCTCAGAGCGAGGCTGTGGGTGACCCAAATTACTGGATTGACGGGGTTGACTTGGCAGTGTACCAGAAAAGTAATAAGGCCAGCAACAGTATCGAACCCCACAGAGTATAAAACACTTCCTATATCGGTCAGGCTGAATGGTAAAAGGTGAAACACTCACTAGTGCGGCACAGTATGAACACATCAGCACTGGTGAGCGGACAGCTCCCTACCTGCTGGCCTGTCTTCATCATTCACTTGGTGTGTGTATTTGTATGTGTGTGTTTATGTCAGTGATCAAAGTTGACCTGCTGCAATGTGTTTGTTTGTGTGTGTGTGTGTGTGTGTGTGCGTGTGTGCGTGTGAGTGTGTGTGTGCGTGTGAGTGTGTGTGCGTGTGTGCGTGTGTGTGTGTGTGTGTGTGTGGTTATTTGTGTTTACTTCACTGATCGAAGTTGAGTCTTTGCAGCCTGCGTATGTGCATACTTAAGTATGTGTGTTCAAAGTTGAACTTATAGTGTATGTGCGTGTGTGTGTGTGTGTGTGTGTGTGTGCTGTTGGGCTTTGATAGGGGCAGGTTTGGTTATTAGCAATTAATAATTAATAATTGTGAAATTATTAATATTCATAAAATTATTGACGGGAGTCAATATAAACGGGGCACCACCCTGGAATCAGGGACCAATAACCGAACCTTCAATACAGTCTCAGAATGGCTGTTCACCCCCAAATGACAGTGGTTGAGTACCACTGTACATTTATGAGTGAACAGTGAAGGGTGAATTCGTACACAGGCCCTCACAACCAGCAGTTATTGCAACACATATGCACAAGGAATCACAGACAACTTCTCTTTAAAAGTATAATGGAGTTTATTTAACTTTAGCAATATCAATCAATAATCAATAACACTGCAGTTAATCAACAACTTATTATACAACTATAACTATCAGTCTAACTAACAAGCATAAAGGCACAAACAGCATATGGCACGTATGGATGCGTGCGTGTGTGTGTGTGAGAGAGAGAGAGAGAGAGAGAGAGAGAGAGAGAGAGAGAGAGAGAGAGAGAGAGAGAGAGAGCAAGATGGCGGACGTGACCACGTGAGTGGGAGGTCTCGCGAGAGTTCAAGATGGCGGCTGTGACCGCGCAGTTTGAACAAAGGGGGTTTTGGAACCAAGATGGAGTTGGAGTTAGGCAGCTAAACCAACACCATCTAATTCTAAAGTAGCAATGAATGTGTAATGAGATGTGGGTGTGTGTGTGTGTGTGTGTGTGTGTGTGTGTGTGTGGGTTAGTAAGGGAGAGAGAGAGAGAGAGAGAAAGGGGGAAACACTCAGGGTAAACCTAGAGGTTCTACTCGCCGTCTAGAGACACAACAATAGCCTTTTACCACACAGGAACTCGGGGTACGACTTGGAAATAGTACGCCGGGTTACTGGTCTTTGAACTGGTAAAAGGCAGTATATTGGCTTTATACGGTGGCTACTAACATGGATGCAAGCTCAGCGGCATGCAATTGAACACAAATCAGCTTCACATTAACACAATCAAATTAAGCAGCAAGCATAATGATTGAGGTATTATTCATACAGCATAATATGGACGCGGCGGTCCGATGCGCTTCCCAATACGCACAAATACAGCTTCTGATCAGTAAGCTTATTTAACACACCTATTCTAGTCTCTGCCCAGAACCAAAACCTCTTACTTGGGATTCACTCTCGAGTGATTGGTGTGTGTTTGAGTCCGTCTTATCGATTCCAGGGGGTTTCCCAGGATATCTGCGGGACCGTTATCTCTCCGTGCACGGAACAACGGCCAGCTGGCTTTCCTCGTAGGCAGCGAAGGTGTCAGCCAGGAGTCGACTTGGTGGAAGAAACGTATCCTTACGTTGTCTTCTTGGAGGGAAGGAGTGTCCTCAGCTGTATTCTCTTCCAGTCCACTTCTGCAGGTCTGCTACACACGGCAGTGCGTGTAAGGAGTTAGAATGCCGGATGCACAAACAGCTAATCTAATCCTTCTGGATCCAACAGTGTTATGGCTAACACTAAACAGTCTGGTCTCGTCCCGCGAGTTGAAGACTGCGCCTCGGCTAAACAAAAGAACAGTTCGAACGTTTCAGGTACCACCTTGTTCAGCAACGGGGTCGCAATAAGGGGCGATGAGGAAAGGTATCTCTGGAATTTATACTCTTGGTGACGTCATGGGGACATCCCGGGGTTCTCCCGAGTCTCGTCCAATGAGAGACCAGAGGTTGGGTTTCAGCCAGTTCGCACCTAGGTGTGAACTTCAGGGCCTGTTGGAATTTTGGCGCTGCTTTCCTTTGTTTAAGGTCCTAGCCCAGCGGGTGGGCTAGAGTTCAGGTTTCTGATTCCCTTGTTAGGCCGGTGTTTTAGGCTTTCAATCTTACATGTAGGCCTTTCCTTTGTTTGACCACATGGCCTGGCCCAACAGTGCACTACAAACTTAAAGCCCCTGTAGGTAGGTTTTATAAGTTGACATTTCGCTTGAATTCGGCAAAAGTAATCCCCATGTTGGGTGAACAGAATTGACTAAGATAATATGTCAGAATCTCAGCAATGATAGCACTATTTCTCTGCTGTTTGCTTTCAAAGTAAATTCTGTGGCTCGGCTGCACGCTCATTGCCTCTTGCTGCGAGTGTAGCCGAGGGAGGAGCATTTTCTTCAGTTACCTACCGCTGCTTTAAGGTGGTGAATATCAATTTTTGATCACAAGAAATTTTCCTAATCAACCACAAGGCAAGTGGCAACGCAATCAGACAGCAGACAGATGTCTAGACACAGCTGACTAGAGATATCCTTCAGTTCAACCTGATCAAACTGTCATTTCTCCACAGTTTGACTAGATCTGTGTGGGCTGGGAACAGCTGTTCGCCAGTTTTGTGACTCTCTCTTTCTCTCTCTCTCTCTCACACACACACACACACACACACACGCACACACACAAACACACACACACACACAAAGTAAGGCAGAGAGGAAATGTATGGCAGTATAGTTGTGATGAGTAGATGCTGTGATGCTGTATGGTGAGAGGATTGTCGCACCTAAGCTTTGGGTGTTTAAGATGACATGTTACATTATCCCCTGTCCCCCCTAATGTGCTTTCTATTTTAATTCCTGTCATCACCACTCTCAACCTCTGCAAAGTGTGTGTGTGTGTATGTGTTTGGGTACGTACATCTTTGTCTGTGTATGTGCGGACATGTATACGTGTGTGCGTATATATGCATATGTCTCTCTCTCAGGGTGTGTCTGTGTGTGTGTGTGTGTGTGTGTGCATTTTGGACTGTGAGTGTGTGTGTGTAATCCTGTCGCTCAGGCTGACAGGCAGCGTTGAGGAGGAGAGGCTGGCACACACAGAGATGCGGCAGCTCTCTCTTCCACTGCGTCCTTGCCCGTTCAACCCAGGCTGACAGTGAGCTGCCTCACACATGGCCTGGGCCTCATGCATATGGAGGAGGGCAGGGAGAGGAATAACAGGAATAACAACTACTAGTGTGCGTGTGCGTGTATGTGTGTGTGTGTGTGTGTGTGTGTGTGTGTGTATTTCACAGGTGCATGTGCATGGTACATATCAGACCCAACCACTTGATAGAATATGCTTGTTTACCTTTATATGTCTCCGTGGTCTGGGGCTAATGCATTCCTGCTCTGCTTTGCTCTTCCCCTCCTCTCCTCTCCTCTCCTCTCCTCTCCTCTCCTCTCCTCTTCCTCTCCCTCTCTCCTCTCTCTATCTCTCCAGTTAATCCCTCAATTTTTCTTCCTGGCTCTGGGCGTCACTGGGTCCACCTTCTACCTGATCCGTCTGGCGAGAGGACCTCATGTCACGTAAGCCCTTCTACTGTTTGTCTAGACTCGCAGCCATTGTGGAAGTCTTTCGCATCTGAAACTGTAAGATTTTCCAAATATTTCCCTCTGGAGGTGCACTGACAGCAGTAGTGCAACAAAAAACAATTTTGTTTCCAATGATGGCTACATTTGCATAATCCCTAATGCTATTGCTGTTTCCGCAGTCGAATATCAAAATGTTTCACAACGCAGGAGGTTTCCCCATACAAGCGTTCATGTTAGTTGAATCCAAAACTTGGCCGGATAAAGCAAGAGGCAAGAGGATACTTAAAGCAATATTCCACTTAGTTTTAACATGGGGGTTATTCAGCACTTGACCTCCATGAAAACCAGAATATAAACTAATCAGCAAGATCGGATGCAGCTGGGACGAGTTTGTAGCATTTGGATTTTTACCCATTCATTTGATTGAGGCCACGAAAATGGCCTGAAAACATTTGACACATTTGTGAACAGATTCAACAACAGATCCTCATACTGTGATTTTCAATTGACTGTTGGTCCAATGTTTTAGAACATAATTTCGCCAAATATCATTTTTATTGATAGAAGAGAACATAGTGGAGGGATACCATTTAGGAGAGACAGTTCCTGTTTGGGAGACCGGATCTACTTTTATTTTTAAATACTAATTTTAGTGTAAACAAAGAATAGAAACTGCTTTATTGTTTGAAAGTGGGATATGTTGCTGAATGTGTTCACAAACGTGTTAAATGTCAGTTTTCAGGCTATTTTCGCGGCCTCATTCAAACGCTACAAACTCGTCCAGCTGCATCCGATCTTGGTGAGTAGTTTATATTCTGGTTTTCATAGCGGTCAAGTGCCAAATAACCCCCATGTTAAAACTAAGTGGAATATTGCTTTAACATTTAGAACTATTTCAGGAATATCAAGTGCTATTACATTGTCTATGAATTTACTGTATGTAAAATCCAGTTTAGCATGGTTTTTAAAAAGAAGCTATTTTGGGTGTGGTGATTGGATGAAGCACAATGTAAGATTAACCATTAAACCGAACTTTGGCACCGAATGTTTTAACATATTTCCGTAGTTGGTCTCACCGATGGGATTGTTGAACTCTGCTACATGCATAAATGCGCTCTGTGTGCACTGTATTTTTGGACACAGAACCACTTGTTGTGAGGGTCAGCGGTAAAGCCTGACCTCATCACTGCGCGGTGATGAGAGCTGCGGTCAGCGGCTGCCTCTCTCTGACAGATTGTCTAGTGTTTGTGGTAATGGAGAGAGGAGGGACGCGCTCGCTCTGCCATCAGTCCCTCTGCCTCCTCTCCGTCTCTTTGTTTGTGCTTGGCGGCGCTGCTCGCTGCCGGAGGGGGAGGAGGGATGGACATTCACAGTGGAGCTCTGTGAGATCCAGACTTTGGTTAATGAACAGAGGAGCTCTGCCAAGTTGCTGGGCTGAGTTCACCTCATCTCATAATCACCTCTCTCTCTCCCCCCACTTGTTTCTCCATCCGGCGTCTGTGTATTTATCTCCTATTGTCTCTGTCCTTCTGTTCCTCTGTCTCTCTATCTGTTTCTCTTCCTATCTTTATTTGCTTACATCTCTGTCTCTCTCTGTCTCTGTTTTCCTCTGCATCCACTCTCTGCATTCCCATTTGCCTCCACTCTGCATATCTCCCTCTCTTTCTCTCTCTTCTCTCTTTCTCTCTCTTCTGCTCTCCATGTCCTGAATCTCTCCCCATCGCCAGCTTGTGGAACAAGAAGAACAACCCAGAGCCCTGGAACAAGCTCGACCCAACCTACCAGTACAAGGTGACTATTCCCCCAGCGCACACTGTACTGCCATCTGACTGGTCACACCAATCATGTCCACCGGAAAACTAATCTAGACGAAAATGGCATCTCTTCAGTGGTTTTCCATCTGGAGAAACCAATTTAGACCAACCAAAATCTCACATTCATAATCAGTCTGCAAACCTACCAAAACAAATTTGGACAAACTAATGCTGGAAAAATAAATTTAGATCAACATGGCTGCTTCTCCTGGCTTTCCTCACATCTGTTCAAACAAAAGGAAAACAAAGTGTCTTTCAAAAACAAATTAAGGCAGATGGAACTGGGGGATTTTAGTGGTTGGTAGTAATTTGCTGAACCTCTTGAACAAGGGCAGAGCTCCAGACAAGCTAATAAAAGTATTAATAACGCTGACCCAAAACAGACTAGAAAAACAACCAACTGATGGGCCCCAAAAGAGGAGATCTGGGTGATGTGTTTTTCCGAGAACAGAGCATTTTCTGAGGGTTTCAAGGCTCTGTTGCTTGCCAGTGGAATGAAAGTCACTGCAGACAAAAGGTCAGGATACGGCATGTTTAATTCTCGATAGCGAGGCAAAGGTCTCACATCGAGATTCCACTGAAGTCCAAACAATGATCATAATGAGGAGGGGGAGGGGAGGGGGGTGCAGAGGGGGAGACAAGGGTTTAACGGCAGACCAATCAAGGAAAATATGCAGGGAAAATAATCAGTGCCAATGCAAAAATGTGTTTTCTTTCATGGTTGGAGGGCTGCGATGTATGCAAAGCACATGCACGCAGTCACACACACATATATATTGCCCATGACATATGCAAACTGTTGTCCTGAAAGGCTCAGCAAAACGAAAATCTGGGGAATAAATGAGCAACAAAGAATCATGGCAAATGAGTGCGTGTTTGTGTTCGTGTACGTGTGTGCGAGGTGTGCGTGTGGATGTGTGTACTAGAGGGAAAAATCAGTCCACCTCCTACTTCTTTTGTTTTTCCACATGTGCTCTCCTAAAGACAGCACTGATGAATTTAATTTAAGCAAAACAGATTTAAATGTATTCCTCCTGCCTCCCACAGTTTGTGGCCGTCAACACGGACTACAAGAGCCTGAAGAAAGAGGGTCCTGACTTCTAAAGGTCCTCCAGGCAACTCCAGGGGCACCAAGTTTGGCAGGACCGCCTGTTGTCGCTACACTGATGCGAAACTGCTTCCTCTTCATTTCCTGAGTCTCACCTCACGCTCCTCGACACAACCTCTAAGTTTACACTGTAACCTTGAAAAGAAAAGCTATTAAAGATCACAAGAGTCAGACGGCTGCTTCTTTTGTGCATGGTCATCTGCTACACATATAGATACAAACATATACTATCTATGCTGCTTGTATATCATATAGATGCTACGTATATAGTTTAAAATATTTCACTTTGGTAGAATATTGGCAGTATTTTAGCTCTTACCTTCAATAAGAATTCATGTTAGAGTTTTCAGGCTAATTTAATAATAATAATGAAAAATGAATAATTAATTCTGTTTTTGCATGCCCCCCTCCACAGGGAGGTCAGAGGTCAGGCTCAGATAGAGAGCGGTGACCCTGCAGCTGGTGTCTTCAACATGGTTCTCCTTACTCACTATGCCACCCTGCTGCCAACTAATAAAAGTGGGTGACATCGCTATGAGTCCCCTGGATAACCAATATTCATAGCTGACTGTTCATGAACTCACGAACGTTCTACAAAATCAAAATCTTGCTTTAATTTCTAGGGAAAAAAATTGTATTTACTGAGCTCATCACATCACAAATCCAATGTTGGGACAAATAAGTCACATATTATGCACACATGCTGAGATATGAAGTTGTAGATGAAGAGGACCAAAATAGAAATCAGTCATCACAGATGAATATGCATGTGGGTCATAGAGCTTCTTTTTAAACCAGTTTTCAGCCCCATAGAGAGCCGGGAAGATGCAGTCCAAAGAGACAAACCACTGAACTGTTTGATCACTGTTTGTCTGGAAGGACCAAAACATTATTTTCACTTAGGTAGAGCGATGCCAGGAAAATGACAGACCCAGAATCAATAATTTCTCCAAATATACCTCATGCTGGCATAATTTTCCTGTTTTGGAGAGTTCATTGAATGATGAATGTGTGTTTCTATGTGTGTGTCTGTCTATGCTTTCGGATGTGTATGTGTGTGTGTGTGTGTGTGTGTGTGTGTGTATGCCTGCACCGGTGTATTTGCTCTCACTCAGTATCAGTGGATATCAAACCACAACCTATAATCCTACAGTAATGGCACACAAACTGCCTCAGTGTCGCACCGCTGGGTTCTCCTAATGTACTCCTTAATAGACAATCTATGTTCCAGTCCCTCCATGAGCCCATTTATTTATCGCCTCCCCCAAAAAAACTGAACAACCACCAGGCTCAGGGGAACTGGTAGAGGTGTGTGTGTGTGTGTGTGCGTGTAGGTGTGTGCGTGTGTGTGTGTGTGTGTGTGCGCTGGAAATACTGCTCCCTTTAAACAGCAATATGCCTCCCTCATCTATGTGGTGACCTGCCCAGTGGGTATTGTCTGTTGCTGGGTGTTGTTTTTGTGTGTGTGTGTGTGTGTGTGTGTGTCAGGTGCTCAGAACCTGCTGACAGGTAATCAGCCAGGCTAAAGCATCACACTGGGGCATAATCACAAGGGCACACACACACACACACACACACACACACACACACACACACACAAGGGGACAGTTATTATCCAACCTGAACAGCTTCACAGGTCGTTGTGATTGTGTTGCGTCCGTTTGTTAGTCTTTGTCTTTGTCTTTGTCTTCGTATGAATCTGCGAGGCCACAGAGACCCGCCATCCCCAAGCTCACCAATTATGATAAAGGCTTGTAGAATATTGGGAGATGGTGGGATTTTATTTTCTATCTCTTTTTGTACTTGTTTATACATACAGTACCTCATTCTGACTTTGGAACAATTCAAACATTCAAACTTTTAAAATGTCATCTGAACACATACTTTTTTCTCAAATGTCCATTCGCTACTAAATTCCTGTTTTTCAGTTTTCTTTATCCAATAACATATTTTTCCTTGCCCACGTATAGCCATTTTTCTAACACATGCTACCTATAAAATATGACTATGGATAAAAATGGATATGGATATGGATAAAAATGAATAAATTCAATAGTGTCCGTGCCAACAAACCCATACTTTTCCAAAACAGCAAACATTAAGGCAGCCATGCGTCACTAGATGAGGAGTTATGGCAGCATGTGATTAAAATCTCAGTTTCACAAACACAGTTGTGTTTGTCATTTTCTACCTCAGAAGGAGTTGAGAAGAGAGTCCTTTTTTTCCACACATAGCATACTTAAGCCCTTGGCAGTGAGAGAGAGGCAGAGACAGGCAGATTGAGAGAGAGACTATCTCCTCCTCGACTACATCCTCTCTGACGAGCAAGAGTAGATATTTTTAGATGAGGATTAATTTTAATGGGTGAGATAAGAAGTAAGTCGTGGGTGGAGGAGGGACGAATAAATAAGTAAATAGGACATGCCGCAAAACAGGAGGCAACGGTGGCAGCGTTGGGTAGCGTGGCTGAGAGGCCTTGGGCAGATCCACTGATCCAGTGGAGATAGTGGGGCTTTTCATGTTTCCATCCTTTCTCCTACAGCTGGAATGTGCTTGGTGTGTTTCAACATCGCAGGCCAACCCCAACCCAACATCTGTCAATGGATCAAGAAGAAGAGACTGTTTGAGTGGGTGGGGTTAGGGTGGGCGGGGTGGTTGGGGGTTGGGGGGGGGGGTCTTGTTCCATTTGGGCTATTTTGTCATTTCCAACCAAACACTGCTTAGTTTGCATGACGGCATGGCCCATAACAATCCTTTCATCATAACAGGGGCCAGATTCACAAAACCTTCTAAGGAAAATAAAAATCTTCTTAGCTGCTTTTTTTCATAACTTTAGAAAAAAAGTTGATATTCATCAAAATAGCTTTCAAGTATTTTCATAAATTTCTTCTTATTTGGCTTCCTAAGGGAAAAAAATGGGATTCCTGAAAGCAAAGTTCTCAAATGTATTCTTATTTTTATTATCTTAACTTAAAACTGACTTAAAATTGTTGCAGTGAAAAGGTAAGCCTTGAAATCCATTCATTTAAAACTAGATTTCAGACAATTGAGTAGGTATTAAGTATGGATAGCTTTACTGCATCTTATATTTTAAGCTTAACATTTTATTGTTAATCTTAGCTTATCACAATTTGTCTGTCTAATGTATGTCTCAGTGAGCAAATTAGACATTTAATAAGCCTTTAGCAAAAAGGCAGTAACCAATATCTGAGCCTTTTCCTGTACTTAAAGTTACTTATTTAAGTAACTTATTTAAGTGAATATAGCCATCCTAAATAATTGTTTGAAACTATTTTGCAGTTGCAGTTAGGGAAGAATGTTTTGATGCTTGTCTACAGTTACTAGGTAGGCCCTATTGAGAAGTTTGTAAGTAGAAACCAAGAGAAGTTTGTAAGAGATGAGACTAATCTTAAGAAAATGTTGGGAATTGTTAAAGTTAAAGGCAGTACTGCACCGTGTATTTTGTTTTACACAAGTGAGAAAATATTCCTATGTATACTAGGCTACTACTACTTCTGTAAAACTAATAATAATAATACTTACTTACAATATTTGTATAGCACTTTTAAAATTAAAGTAGAATAATTAACATACAAATCACCTACAGTAGAAGGGAACATTTGCGCTGCTGACTCACTGTTCTCAGCTATTAACACCCATAGCTCATCATGGCCAGCTCAGCAAATTTCAGAAACCATACTGACTCACAACAAACAGAGTAACAGTTCTTCTACAACAAAATGTGAAAAAATGTGTGTCTTAAAAGAAGATCCACAGATTGCTAATCATAGTTCCTCAGGCAGGTTGTTGCAAAAGTTTTATGTCCACAAGGCAAATAAATGATTTTTGATGTTTCACAGCCAGGGACAGAAGACCCAGCAGTGATTCTGTTTATTCTGTCCCATTGCAGATGTTTTGAAAAAGACTTTTGGGGTTAGTCTAAAGAGAATACTTCATATATATTGAAGTTGCATACAAGAAATTCAGCGTGTTGTGTCTTTGATGTGTCTTTGACTATTCCATAGTGATGAAATAGATTTTATGCCACAGTAAAAGAATAATGTAATGTGAAATAATAATCGAGAAAATATGGTTTATAGAATTTTAGATTTAATTAGAAACTTAAATTGCAGTGGCCATTCGCCTGATAAATCACCTGTCTATCAATAGGTATTTCTTAAGAAACCAATGCTGACAGGCTTTTCTATCCTGCCACATTCTCTGTGACATGGTTGTTGTCTATCCATATAAAAGCAGAGTTTTATTCAGTAGGCTTATATATAAGTATGCTGACCAATACGGATTGTTAAACCTTAATACAAAGGAGCCACTTGCCAACACGACCGCAGAGAGAAAATAGACAACAGCATATCCCACTAAAAATATGACAATGTACAAGGTAACATCCTGACTGTATGAATTCCTAAATATGCCAGGGGCGTGTTTACAATACACGGCATGAGAATAGCTCGCACTGTGTGAAAAGCAGGACAAAGATTTATGCTGCATTGGCAGTCTTGTTCCATAGTATCCCCTCCTCGCTCCTGGAGCGGGGAGAGTTTTCCATTGGGGAAGAGGAGGTGAAAACAGTTTTCAAGAGTTGTTAGCTCACTGCAGCAGGTAGGGCGTGAAAATGTGTTTACCGAAAGTGTCTGTAGGAGAGGAAAATTTGTGTGTAAAATAGATATAACTCTGGCTCTTTCAGACACACATGCACAAGCACGCTGCCTGCATTGGAAGGCACAGACAGGCAGACACACACACAGACATGCAAACACACACACACAAACACACACACGCACACACACACACACACAGTGTAGTGAGTGTCAGCTCTGTGTGAACTGCTGGCTTCCTCCCCCACCTCACATCTGGGACTCTGGGACTCTGGGACAGTTAATTGATGAGGGAAAGATTTCCTTGTCCTCCCCTGAGTGTCATCAATCCAGTCTATAGATACATGCAGGTATATATGCTAGCTAATTAATTATCTCAATATTCAATCTTTAAAAGAGCACTTGGTAACACTTTATTTGGATAGTCAGATGTTGATACTCAATTATCATTTGACAAAAAGTAGATATTCAACAAAGTGCCATTTGCCTATTTGCTGCATCTCTACAGACTATGTAATCCTGACTTTAGTTTAACCCTAAGCCTAAAATTAACTGTCACCCAGACACTGAATATTTATAGACTACTTTTAACACTATTGAAACTCAGTAGACTTTTCAGTGACACATTACAGTCACTTGATAGTTGAGTGTCAGCATTGGACTATCCAAATAAAGTGTGACTCAGTACTCAAACACTGTTTGTCTCTGTCTGCCACACATTTAGATTCTCAATAGATTCCCAGCCAGTTTTTTTTAGCCAACTCTATGGAGAGAGTCGCTGAGCTCTTTCTCCACTGACGGGTCATGTGAGGTGCAGGCCTTCTCTCCTCCAGATTCTCCCCCGTCTGACTTTAAACCAGAGGACTGAGGAGGTGCGGAGCCAGAAGGTAGTGGTACCATGTTGAGGCTTATAGTTTTGGCAAAGGATGAACGAATCCAAAATAATGATAAATGTATTAATTTGCCTATATTGATATCTTGATTGCAGGCCACTCTGACAAAATCCAAGTCTTTATTGTAGACTATGGCATGAACAACAACAATTGGAATATAATCTTGAGTTGTTTCTTGTGTTTTCATTTTATGTATTTATTTTTTTCTCAAGTGTGTTACCTATTTTCCTTATTTATTTTATCCTTTATTTTCTCGTTCTTATGCACCCCTGTAAAGCACTTTGCAAACTCTACTTTTAGATAATAAGTGCTATAGAAATAAAGTTTATTATTATCAGTATCATTATTATTATTGTTAGTAGTAGTAGTAGTAGAAGTAGCAGAAGTAGCAGTTGCAGTACTAGTAGTAGCAGCAGGCGTGGTAGTAGTAGGATTAGGATTAGGATTATTATACAGACAGACAGACAACACACACACACACGCACTCACACACAAGGGGCAGACAGCGATTACACCATGAGGAACACTCATGTTTCATTATGGGATAATTACGGCGCATTAGTGGGGTTTGGTATCTAAACAGGACTTGGAATGTCATTAAACCGAGGCAGGCAGCTCCTGTCTATGTTTGGATCTTTCTACTATCATATCATGTTCCGCCATGTCTAATTATGACAGGTATTCAAGTGACAGAAGTACACCCATGCATACCTACACACACACACACACACACACAGATTTGACAGACTGAATACATGATTCCAATTAATTGCTGACATTGTCATTTATCCCTCTCCTCATTAAACAGACATGATTTATTGTCAAATCAGCTACCAAGGGAACTGAATTTTATTATCTTTTCATTTGTAACTGTGTGTGTCTGTATGTGTGTGTGTGTGTGTGTGTGTGTGTGTGCAAGTGTCTATAACAGTAGAGGGCAGAGCAGAGGGGAGTTTTAAGGCTTTGATATATGAGCAACATTATGAGGAAATGTACCAGATGGGCGATATTGCTTACAATTATGACAATTACAAGTGAAGAGTACTTTTTCATTGCACTTTTTCTTCCTTACAGACCTCTTCATTTTACAGATTGATTTTGCAATCCATTTTGCTGCTAAAGGATATTGCTCATCTATATCACTTGGTGGAAAAAATAGGGTTGAGTCAGTGCCCTCCCACCATATCCCCCTAAGGATAAATATTAAGGCTCTTTTACATAAAATGACCAAAAAAATATAAGCTTGATTCATCATTATGGAAAAGTTCTACATCTCAACAATAGAACATTTTGGTGACAGTCCTGCAACTAGGCTACAGGTGAAATGTTGCCTGACACATTGCCATTTGAAAAATTGCCAATTTGTCCTGATGGCAGTGCTCTTTAGCATGACCAAAGGTGGTCTGATGCATTATGAGGCCACTGGCAAATAGGTGGGCCTTCGTGAAGTTTGGATGGTCTAGCATTCTGTCATACAAAGATGATGCAGGCAGAAATATGTTGTGTATGCTGTGTTTTAAAAACGGTTTGGATTTTCAAAACTCCGGGCAATAGCCGTAATCTGTCTGGCCATGCGGTGTAAGTTTTGTTGTTAAGTTTTGTGGGAGAGATTTGAAGCCTAGCCACCAAATTTGGTTGCTGTAGGACTTACGGACTCTGAGGTACAGATCGTTTTAGGGCAGAAGAAGAAGAATCCCAACAAAAACAATTACTAGGGTTTCAGCCCTATGGACCTGAACCCCTAAAACTTATCAGCATTCATTTCTTCCACTTGAGTCAATTTGATCTAACTCCTGTTGCCTGTGAACGTTTCTCACACATCACCTTTACAGAGATTACTTCTTAAAGAAATTTCCTTCCATATAAATACAGTGCTCACTCTAAATGAGTTGTTTAAAATGGGATTAATTAAGTCGCAATGGAGATGGACAATACTGGCTTCAGTGGGGATAATTAACAAATCTGGAAAAAATATAATAAAATAAATAAAAATATGTAAATGACACAGTGGGCTACACAGTCCCTCTTCATGCATTTTTCCTGCTCTTATGCCACATCAGCAATTCAATTCTTGCTCAAATATTACATGGCCTAACTGGTTTATTGTTGCGCAAACTTCTGTCTCTCAACCAACCAGTTGCCAGACCACTGCTCCCAACTTTTGACTGAAACGGGAGCAAACATTTCCAAACAGGTCCTCTTTGGGTCGGAGCACAAGTGCAGCAGTAGTTCAGCAAGTGGACAGTAAAAAGTGGGACTTCTACAACGGCAACATCTGTAGATCACTTTTCATCACTGCAGTATCTAACATGGACAGTTTCTCCCTCCCATCCACACCCTTACAGATAAACTATAACCGCGCCCAGAGACCACCATCAACCCTCTGGTACTGCTAGTATTTCTCCTACTCACACACACTACTGCATCAATTTAAACATTTGTTGCTCCACACACACACAAATGGATGCACAAATACATCTATGCTCCCACGCTAACTTCTGCATAATCACACTCCAGATAAACATCATTACATTTTGACAGTGACATCTTCCCACACACTAATTATTAACCACCAGTCAGGGTTGTTCAAAATATGAAAAACGTGATACACCTATGAATATGTATATAAATGACACAAACCAAATTGTATTTGAATTATTGGATTTTTTTTATTAGGATTAAGCTTTTATCTATAATAAAAATGTTCTGTAAAACAAAGTTATTTCAAAGTTGCGCTGATGTGAAATGAACTTTAGGCAGGCAATATCAGATGATAAAATACAAACAGATGATTTGCGAACAATATTGTAAAATATTTATATTTTGGCAACGTCTAGTCTATTGGCTCTCAAAAGGTTGTGATGTGGAGAATACTTTTGGCTCAGTCTAGAAGCTGTCTATTGTGCGTAGTCAACAAGTATCCCAATGATATCTCCTACCTCCTTTTCTCTTTCTTTTCCATTGTGCTGTAGGTAGAAATCTTGCTTGCTCACTGATGCAGTGATAACAGTCAAAACACAACCATATGAACCAGACAACCAACAAAAAACCTCTGAAGACACTATATCAAATCTAGCTGCTCCACAATCCATCATTGAACACTCACCATGGCATAATATTTGACAGTTATAACGAACATGGAGTGATATTGCATTACAATGTGTTAATCTCTGAAAATACAACAAATGAGCTGGCGTTAGAAACCTTAAGATGTACCATGTGAGGTGACAGAAGTTCCAGATAGTTAATTCTGTTTAAATAATACATAGAAAAGTATATACTCTTTGTAAACACATGTAAATGACAGTGACATTTCTATTCATTGTTACATTTGGTTATTTATCTGTCAAAAGCATTCATAACAAAATAAAGGATATACAGGTCAATTAATTCAAATCTGTAATTATGATATGCCAGAAGAAAAAGAGATGATCACAACAGGGGAAGAAATCCTGTTGCTGATTTTCACTGACTTGGACCCTACCAGTTTGGACGCTTGTTCCAGAAAGCACTAAGTTAGAGGGCTAACTTTCAATAATTATTCTGAAACAAAATTTTGAGTTAGCATAGACCGTCGCTATAATTTCTGATTTAGGATACCTCAATTTTTATTTTATTTTTTCCCCAAAAGAAGTTAACAGGCTAACAACACTGCTTGGCGGAACACTCCTCTAGAACATAACGAGAGTACATGGCTGACACATGTACAAATCTCCATGTGAATATAATCATCTACATTAGTCACATTAGTTAAGACATTTTACAGCATTAAGACTCTTCGGTGCATCTAATTATACCCAATTATATATTATTATCAAGTAGTGCAGTCTGTGACAGCAAGGGCTTCACACAGAAATCTGAGAGTATTTTAGTTGTCGTTTGATTGATCTTCTGACTTTTTTGGTTCCCTCCCAACACCATGATGAAGTTGTGGTGCAAAGACAACAGCTGGGAAAGAGATGTTTACACATAAACAACAGAAAATAGGTTCTGTGGCTCTACAAAAATGACTCAAATTTCATTGTTTTCTCAACCTCAACACTGAGGGACCGTGCTTGTACACAGAATGGATTGAGCTGAGCTGATTGATTGAATGGATTGAAGAACGGATGACTGCAAAAAAGTATTACAAAACTATGTTCTCCCAGATCTGATTGGATAAACAAGGAAAGAAGTCTGCGATCAACTCCGGAGTTAGCCTATCCATATTCACAGGCACCAACCACAGACATCACCACCACGACATCATCTCTCCCTCTCCATCCACACATTCTCCATCCACACATTCTCCATCCTGCTGCCCCGGCTCCCCATCGGCTGGCCTAGTGGTCGTGGAAGCCCGGCATGGGGAAGGGCCTGGCGAAGGCTTCGACGCGGTGTCGCAGGTCGGCAATGCGAGCCACAGTCTCTGGGTCCTGAAGCAGGAAGTTCTTGAAGTCCTGGAGCTTTCCTAAGGAAGACACAGGAAGAGGAGGGGAAGAGAGAGACAGAAAGAGTGAGATAGGGGGATAGGCTCAGCTTTCTGTTTTTAACTTCCTTTGTTTTATCACCAACGGGCTTTTTGTTTCCTCTCATGTTACAGTGTCCACATAATTTAATCATCTCTTGAGGCCAGGTACAGCAGGCACTTGTGCGTCGTATCTGGCAAAGATGTTGTACTTCTTCTGTTGAGTGTGTTAATATGTACACAGTTTCAAATTGTTGCTTTGAGCCCAAACAAACAAATGTATTGAACCAGGGGGAAAAACAGTATGAGGCACATAAATGTTGCCAACCACCGGGTTACATCCTAATCAGTCTCCCTGCCCACACTAGGCTTACCTGTCTTTTTCTTGACATCCAGGGCGATCTTGAAGCCCTCATCCATGAACTCGACTACCTGCACAAAGTCGGCTTCTTTGAACTGTCTGGAGGTCAGGGCCGGGGCACCTGGGACAGAGAAGAGCACAGGTGTGCTGGTTTGTCACAGGTTAATGGAAAAGCTTTATCCTCGAATCAGAGGGTAATTTGTTCACAGGGGATGCCGGGTGGCAAATTGCAGTTTTCATTCACAATTTGTCTCAAATTTGTAGTTGAAAGGGGGGATGCATTTGTCCTAAGAAAGCAGATTCCATTCCCCAAGAGACTGCAGGGTTCTACGGTGCAACCTTTTGACTGGCATGTGGTACTGAAATAAATTATCTTGAAAATTGCAACTTGAGATTCAAAGTAATGGATGGTAACTTTTTTATTTGCTTTTACAAGTCCAACTCTTTCTTTCTTGTGCTTCTACATTTTTTTAAAATTAGGAACATGTGTGGTCTTTGGAAGAAAAAAAAATGTGTTGAATCCTAGAGCTTCCTGAAATTTGAGTGATTCATTCACACAGACTCTACATATGCCAAATCCTAGTGGTTGGACTGATGGTAGATAGCGCAATAAAATATTCGAGTCCACATCTCAAGAAAATAAGTAAATGAGAAGGTAGTAAGTGCAGAGTATTGTAGGTGAAATATATCTCGCCTGAAGGAAAAGCTAAACGCATGGCTCTTGAACTTCCTGGAAGACGAGTGAGTAAATCAAACAGACTTAATTAATCATAATCTGCTCAGTGCTTGTGGCTTCATTGGTGGCTGGCCAATTTACATATATGCAGATCTACATTTTGAGAAATTAAGTAAAAACAGAAGATATCAAGTGCAAGATAAATGTGATATAATACCTCACCTACGTATTGGTTCAATACAAGGTAAAGTTTAGCAAGTGGTGAATAGCTCACCAACATATCCAGATCAATATCTTGAGAAAGTGAACGATGGGGATGCAAATTTAAGGGATTTTGGGCTGATTTGGGGTTTTTAGGCACACAAATCCCATTCATTTCTAAAGGGAGAGTACCGTTTTCTTGCCTTTTTGTGTTCCGGATCATATCCCAGAATAAAAGAGCAGGTAAAGTGTGTCAAGACCTGGTCTACAAGTCAAGCTAAATGCAGTGTAAAGTGAAGCTGTGCCATACCTAGCCTGAGGCCACCAGGAGTCAGGGCGCTCTTGTCCCCGGGGCAGGTGTTCTTATTGGCAGTGATTGACACCAGCTCCAGCACCCTCTCGGCCCGCGCCCCGTCAATGCCCTTAGGCCGCAGGTCCACCAAGACCAAATGGTTGTCCGTCCCGCCTGAAATATTCAGCATTCTTAGGAAAAACTTTTGAAGAGAGGGGGAGTTTGTGGCTTTTTAGACCAGAACTTCACTTCTCAGCCATCACATCAGACTTGCTCATCCTTGGTGCAACATGAATGAAGTTGTGTTATTTCACTCGTTAGCCTTTAGGATGTTGAATTGAAGAGATGGGGAATACCAACTTTGCTCTAAAATGCAGTCAAACAATGAACCCAAATGACTTCGGTTGTGTAGTGGGTTGTTTCTCGCATCTTCACCCTTGTCATACATTTTCCCTCGTTTGTCCACACACTAACTTTATGTTGGTGTGGGCCCTGTATTTACAAGTTCAAATTTATTCTGGGAAGAAATGAGCATAGCGTGTTTTACTTCATTCTATAAATTTATAAAAAGTCATAAAAACTCCATAGGAAACAATATAATCACTGATCCAGATAAAGTTAAATTATTAGTTAAATTCAATGTCATAAATTAACCGTCAGAATCACCTTAAAAAGGAAATTGTGTGTATGAAAATAGATGCACTGTAAATAACCAGGCAGGAAATTACACATTTGTCCGTACAGACTCAATTATTCATCTGCTTTTTACAGTGTAAGCTATGTTCATTTTCTCCAGTTTGAATATGTTAGGAAAACACCAATTATAAAATATTCTCAACATTCTAAAAATTCACACTGCTGAGTTCCTCTGTCCCAGAAAAGAAGCTTGGGCCTAAAATCCCCAACATTTCCTTTAACAATTAATGTAACCAGCTAACTTGAATAAGAACACATTCCTATTTACAAGTTCATTCAGTAACAATTCATCATAAAAGTGCACAACATCCTTTTTACAATTGTTCTCATCTACAACATCACAAAGGGACTGAAAACCAGGCTGTATGTACTCACAATGCAGTGTAAGCACAGGACAAATCTGTAGTGTTTTTTTAAGGTTTTCTGAAGGCTATACATCCAAAAACAGCTGAGGCTAGCGTATTAAATGCGGTACAAGACTCAGGAAATTCAAGCACCTGCTCAAAACCATAAAGTGACCACTTTCAGTTGATTTTCTTCTCTTGACTGACAGTGCAAATACACTGACATTAGCCTATTCGCAAATCATGAATTTGAATGCATTTCTGTTTTTACCATGCAATTTGCATTTTGTGACAGGACATATTTCTCATTATTGACTTGTGTTTTCGATGTGTTTCTTGTTGCTGTTTGCTGACCTAATATCTACTTTGGAATTTAAACAGCATATTTAAGTCCAAGTTATATTACCTGAGACCAGGGTGTAGCCTTTGCTGAGAAGAGCTGTGGCCATAGATTTGGCGTTCTTTAGTACCTGGGTGGTATACTCCCTGAACATGGGAGACTGTGCCTGGACACACACACGGGAAAAAACAAAGAGAAACGGTTGAGTTAACCAGAACAGTGGTCACTACTACACAAGTTGGAGTTTGTTGGAGTCAGTGGTCTAGAGAAATAAACATTTTCTTGTGCAGTGGATGGCAAGTTAACACTTCCTTCTATAGTACAAGTGAAAAGCAAAGTGAGAAATATATCCATCTCATTTATCTGGTTAAAATTCAATCTCACTATAGTACTTTTAGTAGACAGCACTCCAGAAACAGAATTGCAGCAGTAATGGGTTATCAGCTCGCCGTCTAGCTCAGCCTTAAGGTACAGACAGTAAACACTTGCTAGACACTTAAAGAGAAAATGCCTAGGTCAATGAGCAAGGTCCTGGGTCAGGTTACGCAAAAGCATCTTGGTAGTGAGATAATCTTTATTTAACTGTAAATACGAGTTAATTATCAACTTCTTATTAGGAAATACCTAATAAGGAAATACCTAGTGGACCAGGAAAATAAAGCGTAGCCTAGACAAATTAAGTATGGATTATGTTTATGTCACAGGGTAACGAGTGTATGTGTTTGTGTGTACAGAGATTAATTGGTTGACACGCCTCTTTCCCCCACTTTTGGCACGTGGTTGATTGGCCCACAGGTGTTGGTGGTTTTGGTTTCCTTCTATGTCCTCTCATTTAGGGAGCAGGAGGCGGAGGGAGCGGTGTGCTGGAGCTGACGTGAGATTGGGGTCCCTGACAGACAAAAAAACGGCGGAGAAGCACCGTGTTCGGAGGAGCGCTGTAAGAGGACTGCTGTTTCAGCAGAAAGAGAGGGAACAGTGTTTGGAGGAGTTCGGGGGACAGCGTGAGCGTGGTGTTTGTGACCGACAACTGTCGACAGAGAGGCCGTCGTGGCCAGAGGAGCTGCCACCCAGGAAACACGAGGCTACGACCACGCCGGAGAGGCCACTGACCCGCGTTCCTGGTCCACGGTGTACGAGGGAGAGGAGGCCTCGTGGAAAGTGGAAGGACGCATTCCACCCTTCCCTCAGTTAAGTACCTCTCTCGTTCATCTACCAGCAGTAGCCTACATCGGACTCTGCAGACTACACTTAAAGGTGTCAGCTAGTTGGCGCTCCTTCTATTGACTCTTAATATATTTTTATCAAGTTTGGGGTTTTTAGCATTAAGTCGCTGTAATATGGACTACTTCAGTAGGTTTGGACTGGGTCTTATTATTTTCTTGTTTGGGCTGTTGTGGATTTAATCTGTGTGGAGTATGGTTGTAGTATTCACTGTCCTGAGTTATTGTTCCTTTGTTGAACTCTTATTGTGCCGTGGGTTATTTTTGGTTAATTCTTCCCATCCAAAACCTATTGTTGTGTGTCCTAAATGTAGTACCTAAGACTGGAGTCAACAACTAAGCCCTAATAGAACCAAAGACTGACTGGGGTGGGGTGTACCGCCCTGACAATATTCTTCTTGTTTTTTTTTTAATCTTAAGTTGTCCCAGTCTCTGGGTCCGGCTGTCCAAGTCCCCGCCTGTACCTGCCACTCGGGACGCCGGTGGACAAAGACGACACTGGACTAAAACTTTATACTATGTTTTTTTGAGTATTTTTATCTATTGTCATTCTTTTACCATATTATAATAAAGGGTATTGTGTACACTGGTTCCGACTCCGGCACTGCTGTCTGGTGTAGTTGCTCCCTGATAGAAAAGGTGGTTAGACTGTCCTCCTTCACCCTGTGACATTTACAATGAAATCAGGCCTCTGTGTTTGTTTCGCTGACCTGTCGGAGTGCTACAGCCACACCAGCGATAGCATGGTTGTGAGGTCCACCCTGGAGGGAGGGGAAGACGGAGAAGTTGATCTTGTCCTCGAGGTCGTACATGATTTCCTTGCCCTTCTTGTCCACGGAGCGAACGCCCTTACGATAGAAGATGAGGCCGGCCCTGGACGGGACAGAACAAAGGATTCTACTGACCAAGCCTCAAGTATGTTAACCACCCGCTTTTTCTCTAAAACTCAAGGCAGGTTTCTTCCTAGATGGTCGCCATCAGATCCGTTTTTTGGTAAATGAGAACTGAGTGATGGGGCCTGACTAGTGATCCTGGATGAGTATACCAAACCAGACCAGTCCATAAACCGACCAGTCCATACATAATTCTGATGCATCATATATGCATAGAAACGTATACACACACACAACACAATAACATACCAAGTACAAGGCAATTGGCCAATATAAAGCTACATTTACATTAATTCATTCCTTTATTTAAACAGGTAAGTCCCATTGAGATCGAGATCTCATTTTCACGAGAGACCTGTGTACAAATAAAAATAAAATACATACATTAAGTACATACATACATACATTAAGTAACGGTAGAAACTATTTGCCCATATCTGTTCATTGCAGAGAGACAAATTTAGCTATTCTAATTCTAGTTACTACCACGAAAGTCTCTTCTATGGTGCACAGCTGTTTGACAGATTCAGATCAACACAAAATAATAACCCCTGAAAAATGGCATCCTCAAGTATCAACATGATTTTCATACAGTACATTTTCTTCCTAGATGGGATCAACGGGATTTTACCACGTCTCTCTAGTTCTTACCTGGATCCTCGGAGGGACTTGTGTGTGGTAGAGGTGACCAGGTCAGCATACTCGAAAGGAGAGGGGAGGCCCTTGCCTGCCACCAGGCCACTGATATGGGCCATGTCAGCTAGCATGTAGGTCTTCAACTCAGTACACAGCTGAGGGAGAAGAGGGAGGGTGAGAGGTCAAACAGAGAATTAAGATAATATCTTTTAAATACACTGAGGCAGGAATTATTTTCAGCACAGGAAATCAAATCATGAATTTACTCTCCCGATCCCTGGGAGTCTTTTGCAATAAAATGCATTGTTATTCTTGGCATGTAGGGGCAACTACTATAATAACTATGAAACCGAACTAAGATGAATGTTCTAATAAATTCAACACTTGTCCGTTTCGGACATTTAATCACTCTTTCACTTGTGCATTGTGCAGGAACATGTTTTAATCTGCCTCAATCTGTGTCTCAGTCAATGTACTGTGCATTTTATTAGACTGCAATCTCTAGACATTCTATTACATTCTTCCCTACAGTTAAGATCTGATAACTTATTCTACATCACAGTTAGCAGTACCTATCTTTTCAAAGGGCAGATATTTCAAAATGAAGCTGCTGTAATTATACTCTTCAGCAGTCTTCAGAGGCCCGAAGTATTACAGCATAATTCAATAAATCCTTGCCGTTTCTTGCCAGCATTTATTGAAAAAGGCACAAACAATAAATAGCTCGCTAACATGCAAATGACTCACTGGCGAATGATCAGAGCAGTAAACAATCTTTTTAGAACTCCAATTAATATGCATTATCATGACAATCTCCCTTCCTCTCATATCTAAACTGGATCAGCACATGTTTATTAGATTAAAAGGCAAGGGAGATGGTAGGGTTACTGGAGGGAGTAAAGAACACAAGAGGGTGACGTACAGTATTTGATGAATGCCGATAGGGAAACAAATGTGAGAGGAAAAAAGTAGGAAAAAAAAAAAAAAAAAATCTGCTCTAATCTAGGTAGCATAACCCTGAAAACCTGGAGGGGAGCCCAGCCTGGCAGCCTCTGCCATAAAACAGTGAATAGTTCCACAGAGAAATGCCAGGGGAAAAAAAATATGGCCGCACTTCAGGCCTAGTGGCAAAGTAGTTATGGTGCTTAATAAACACACAGCTCTGTAATGGCGGGACACTCCATCTGATGGTACTGGCTAAAGTGGGACTCCGCAACAAAGAGGGCCAGTCACGGCGTGAATGGACATCCAGTGGGTGGGTGTAACACCAAACAAATAAAAGGGGCCTCTTGTGCATTGTCAAAGAGAGCAGTGAGGTGTGAGGTTAAAAGTAGCTACTGTGTATGTGTGTGTTTGTGCATGGGTACGAGGGAGTTCGGTTGAGTAGGTGAGAGAGGAAGACAGCATGTGTGTTGTGTGCAAGTGTGTGAATTTGTGAGAGTGTAAAGGGCCACAAAAACAGAGTGTGCGAAAATATTAATGTTTGAATGTGAATGATCAACAGTGAGTCCAAGCCGACAGTGGTCCCTATAGGATATACAGATTACAGGACAGAAATTAGGAAATGGAATTCCAAGGGAGCAGGGGTGTGTAACAGCTCAACAGTAACGGTTGATTGAGTTTTAAATGAGAGAAACCTGGTCCCTAACCTTCCTAATGCCAGAAGAGGAATTGAGAGAACAGGTAGCAGGTGAGAGAGAGAGAGAGAGGGTGAAATAGAGAGAGATAAGGTAAAGGCTGGGTGAGTTTTGAATAAGGAGTAAGGGCTCCATGCACCTTCTTGATGCGGGCGTAGTCAATGAGGCGGGCATAGGCGCTAGTGCCAGCGATGATGAGCTTGGGCCGGAACAGCCTGGCCGTCATCTCCATCTGGTCGTAGTCGATGAGTCCTGTTGCAGGCTGGAGGGAGACAGATAGAGAGAAAAACGGAAGAGAGAGGAGAGGAGGACAGGAGAAAAATGGAGACGAAGAAGGATATGAGAAGATGAGTGAGAGAGTAGGAGAAAGGGTCAAGAGAGACAGGAGAAAAGAGGGAGCGGGTGGAAAAAAAACTGTCAACATAGCTGAGGATCAAGAGCAAACATCAACACAGAGGAGAGATCAAATGTTTACATTTGAAGCTTAGATGAAGTACTTCAGCTACCTTAAAAGGGAAAGACATTGGTCTAAGGGACAAATTTCTACCTAGCCTATGAAAGAAGATGATGGAGCAATTGCAATAATGCACCCCTACTTATCCCAATTTAATCTTTCACGGAGCTACTCAACTGATCTGATGAGGTCGATCAGATCAGAGGACGGTTGGAGACTGCTTTCCTATAAATAAGCAATTTTTAGAGAGACATGTTGAACAATCCACTGTTCAGTGGATGTGATCCGAGTCACGTGAAATTGAATCAGGCCGCACTATTCAAATGACCAGCCTGTCTCGTGCCTGAATACCCAATCTTACCCCTCTCCCCCTCCTCCAAGCAACAGAGTAGAGAGAAAATGCGGGAGACAGAAAGAGAGCAAGATGGAGCAATAAGAGAGCGAGAGAGACAGAAGGGATGAAGAAGGGAGAGACAGACAAGAAAAGAATGAGAAAAAGAAGAGAGCAAGGGAGGGGGGGAAGCTTTATTTAGACAACCTGATAATCTCCCATCTCCAGAGCGCATCTATGGATGCCCCCTCACTCCATCAAGGTGCTCATTGTGAAGACGGAGCCAGTGGTGCTGGCCAGCCTGTCGATTTCCCATTATCTCTCTCGCAGAGGGGTCCTGCCTGCCCATACATCAACAGGCCTGGACACGCAGATTCTCTGAGGCATCGATCAGCCGCTACCACCACTACCACACAACTACTACCACACAACTACTACCCCAGGAATATCCACACCACTACGGAGCACTGATCATATCTATACGTTAACTTGGTCTTACTATGCCATTCCCGGTCTTACTACCATGACTGAGGAGTACCGATTACACAGATTTCCATGCCGGTGCAAAACAGCACTTGAATGTTGTGTGTAGTGTATACAACATATGGGACTTTAGGGTTGCATAGTGAGTAGAGTGACCGGAAGGCTGGGGTTCAAGCCTCTGTGTCAGCAAGCATCCAACCTTCTGAAGTGTCTGTGAGCAACACAATGAATCCCTATCAGCCTCAGGGGTGCTGCTCTGTAGCTGACCCTGCACTGTGACCTCCCTCTGGAGGGGGGTGGAAGAAAAGAGAATTTCCCCAACAAGGATCAAACAAGACTAAATCTATCAGCCCCGCAACGTTGAATTTTGTGGAAGCGTCCCTGCCGGGAATCGAACACAGGTTTCCCGATTGAGAGTGTGCAACCTAACTCCCTGCGGCACACTTTCACCCACATGGCAAAAAGTGGTGAACAGAGCGAACAACTGAACATGCAATCCATAGAATCTCTGCTGTCGCGGGGCTTTGTAATTTCTCATTATTACAATTACTGAGTGCAACTTAAGTAGTTCAAATATTTTAAAATGTTCACAAATACGAATAAACATACACTTTGTACAATTTGACTAAAAAAATGATGTGTACAATTCTTTTTTTTTTTAAACCCCAGTCCCTGCTTCAACCCACTACTCTACAATTAAGGACACAAACTGACTAATATAAAATGGTAAACACAAGCAGATGAGATGATTGATAGTGACTACTTGGTAATAGAATCTGTAGAAGGGGCTCTAGCAGAAGGAAGGAATGCTCCTCACTAGTCAGTATCAGACATCTGAGAAGACTGTAGAGGCTCTGACACACAGCCAATGTTCTGAGGCAATGTAGATGGGAAATTCAACTAGACAAACAATATTTGTTCATTATATTTATATATTTTGTTATTCAACTTGCATGAAGTACCAGATGGGTGGGGTTTCCAGGGCAATTTAGATCATGTAAGGTATGCGGTCAATCAAGCGGTCTAGTGTTGACTTTGAAATACTTCCCTGTGACTGTCTTGACTTTCTGGCATTGTATTATTCTATGTGGCAAATCCCAGTCATCAGGCATGTAAAGAGAACTGAAATACATACAAAGCATTTTCCAATATTTTTTAACCCAGGTTTGCCTCAGTCCACTATAACATCTGGGTTTTATCCCAGTTTTTTCATCCCCATCCCTTTTACAGGTGATATTGCTCATCAGCATAACCTCAAAAAATTGCCTGTTCATCACTGCCTTAAGACAGTAAAGCAGTGACTAATATCTGATATCAGTAGCTGAGGGACACCAGAGAGTAGACGTCTCTACTTACATTGAGCTTGTAGGGCATGGACTCAAAATAGATAGAGGTGGCCGAGATCCTCTTCACATCAGACATATAGCCATGGGTCAGACTGGGGAGAAAAGACAGTAACATATAAACAGATGAAAAACAGGTGAACACACACACAGCTATGTCGACTTGAGACAAATTTGTTAAATTCATGACAGAATAAATAGATCTTTAAACACCAATATTTTGTGGGTAAAGGTCTCATTAAATGCATCTTGTGAGTTCTCAGCTCTTTATCTGAGTAAGAGCTCATTTTGTGACAAAACACATTCTCTCAGAGAACAATCTCAGTCTGCCAACATGTATACAGGAATGCAATAAACTTGACGACATTGAAGCAAGACGACATTGGTAACAAATGATATATTTAGAGTGAAAATACTGTTGGGAGTGATGTTGAATTTGGATCAATGTTCCACGATATAAAAAGGTGCTTTTCAGCAAACTGTCTTTTATTTTTCAATGTGTGAAATCAACGTCAAATTACTGCCATGTAGAGAAACACAAAATATCTGCTACTCATGTCTGTGTGTGTTTGTGGTAGAGGTAGAGGGGAATGAGTAAGTAAGTGAGGGTTGGTTGTAGAATTTAGTGGGTGAGTGAATGTGTAAGTGGAGAATAAAGAAAATGTGTAATCAACTCTCCTCAGTACGGACCCATGTCACACTGTTATGTAGAATAACAATAAAACCTTCAACTCTGAAATTGAAAGCTTGGAGAGGTGTGGTATTGAGGAGTGAGTGAATTAGAAAACATAAGAATGAGTGGGTGAGAGAATGAATGAAAAGGGTGGAGAATACGAAAAACATAAAAAATAAAAAAAAATCGGCATCTACTGACTGTCCTCCATCGGGCAAGTCCAGGCCCATGATGCGGTCATGGGGGTTGAGCACGGCGGTGTAGACGGCAAAGTTAGCCGGGGAGCCAGAATAAGGCTGGACATTAACCCCCCACAGGGCTGGGTCCAGGTCGAAGGCCTCCAGGGCTCTCTTCTGGCACAGCAGCTCGATTTGGTCCACCACTTCTGCTCCGCCATAGTACCTGTGGGGGAGGACCAAAAAAAAAAAAGAAAGACCACAATAAGGCAACAGTAAACATGTTGTCCCCCACACATGGGAAAAGTCCCTGTCTGAGCCAATCAGTAACAAATATGTCCTCTTGTTTTGAGCTGTGATTGTAGTTCCCTCTTCGGCCAATCAGTGTAATTATGAATGCAGCGGTGAGATGTCAAAATCAGATTAGTGGTGTTTGAGATATTGCGCGTGACACATGGATGATCAAATTATGTAGTGCCCCCCTTGGGCTGATCAGTGTAATTTTGAACATGTGACAATGCGTGAGATGCATCATTCCCCCATGTTTTAGCAAAATCCAATCAATCAATCCAACCAATCTAGAGCTAAAATTTACCACAGCAGATTTGGGACATTTCAGGTGAAAATGCTTGTCAGACCTTTCCAGTGAAATTACAGATGAAGGAGCAACAGATGGCTACAAACCATTCATTCAATCTGATCATCCTTTATTGTCATTACATTAAAGTGTAAACCCGTAGGGGAGTCGGCTGGGGACAAAAAAAAAAAATAAAAAAATAAAAAACACAGTGCAAGAGAGATTTACTGTAGGCTTAAATTCCCGGAATCAAAGGCACCAAATGAGGAACATTTTAAAACATGTCAGCTCTCTGATTATTGCTGAGAAATGTGAATCATCTAAGGGAGAATAATCCACAATAAAACATAGAAAATGGAAGATAAAAGACTATTGGCCTATGCACTAAATCCTTCCACTACCTCACCTAAAGTATCTTCTTTGGAGGCTATAGATTAGCTGCTGTGTTGTTGGCGTATAATATTATATAGAGCATGCTAGGGAACGCAGTATAAATCTATGTGTAGGCTTAAACTCATGTGTGCATGTATGTGTGTGTATGTGCATGTCTGTGAGAGATATGGTAAAGCAGAGAATAGCAACAGTGTTAATAAGCAGGGGGGTGTGCCTTTGTAAACACACTCACCTCTTCCCTGGGTAGCCTTCAGAGTATTTGTTGTTTAGACACGAGCCCTGGGCTTCCAGAGCTGCTCGACTGCAGAAATTCTGTGGAGAGAACACACACACACACACACACACACAATACACACAGATCAATGGCGGGAGTGGACAGAAGGGACAAGGACCGCAAATTAAAGTCTGTTAAGTGATAGTGAGAAATCCCCCTCCAGCTAAAGGCAATCATTACAGTATTGAATCCCTGGACTTCCATGGACTAACACTCTGCACTCCACAATGCTCATTGCCTCATGCTGCTAGAGGATACAAGATACTCTAATAATAAACATTTCTTCAAATGCTGAGATGCATTGGTGAGGCTTTTTTTTATGAATTAGCCAAGAAAAACAAATAATTTTCCGAGAGTTGAATGTGGGATGAATTTCTGCAAAAGTGCTATAATTAGACAAAAAACGCTTAGGCTTTACATCTAGTCCATGGCCTGGAATTTCAAAAGCCATAGACATAAAATTCTCATCTTACATAATATCCATGTATGGTCCATTTTACCATTTTATAACAGTGTCTGTCAACCCAACAGTTCAATATACAAATGTATGTGACACTGACTGTAAACATAAGTGAAGGTGGATACCTCCCTTGGCATGGCCTCCTAACAACATTTTATTATATTATCACCCTGGCCAGTGCCAGGCTCCAACACCACAAACACACGCACACAAACACGTACAGCCTCCACTCTCTCCCTAGTTGGGGGGGTATGCTAATACTTCACCTGGGAGCCAAGAGGAGATCAAGGGAGATAACAGCTCCAGTAACAGCTTTCCACTGTGTCCGTCTGTCATGTTGACGACTGTGCATGTATTAGAAATGGAAATGCAATTGCTTCCTGAGCGTCTTGGAGAATGTGTGTGTATGTGTGCCTTGTGTGTATAAGAAAGTGAGTGTGGGTGGACACGTGCGAGAAAATGTCTTTTCCTTCAAGGAATGCCTGCCTGTGCTGTACTGTGATGTGCCTTGCAGAGTGAGGCAGGGGGGCGAAGAGGCAGTATGAAGATATCAGCTTTATCTCACACTAGAGCGGTCAGGCTTTGTGTTGAGAGGGAGCCGATATACTCCACTGAACAACTACTGTGGCAAAGAAGAAGCAGGAGGAGAGGGAAAAGAACAATGCTAGATAAAACCTCGCCTGCTCTTTTGAATAGTAAAATTTCCCATTTCACACCATACAGCCTTGGAATAAAAACAAAGAGCCGTCCGAACGCCTCTGTAACAACCGAGCTATTCTTGCTTACAGCAAGTACTGTACCCAATGACTGTTTTCACTATAAAAGAAGCTAGGTTTGAATGGCTTAATGAATACTGAGCACAGTTGGTCAATGGGTGAATTCAATGGGTCAATTTAAAATTGATATTTTTAAAATAAAAACACTTGGCACACTTAAACGCCAACTTTTCTCCACTTTCCCGGAACGGCAGAAGGTCAGAGTTCTACTTGTCGTCAGTATGTATTCACTGGCCCAGCAGGCAAAATGAAAATAACCAGTTTAAAGGAATTTATTACTATAAAAAAGTTCATAAATACAACAGCAAAATGACTGAAAAATGAACAAGTAAATAATTGATTGTGAATAAATTTGAAATCGATGATATTTTAACAACTTTGTACAATTCCATAGTATAAATTGACCCTCTTTGTACTTACTGTATTCATCGATGAGCCCTCATAATCAAATGACACTTATCTCTAAATGTAGCCAGCCGTAACATGGACAAAAAACAAAACAAAAACCAGAGTGGATATTCATGAGGCTGGCAAGTCTCTCCATTCAGCCATCTTGCCAAAACATTAATCAGACCTGATGAGGCGTTGTCAGCTACCTGCACTGCCAACATACAGGGAAGGTGCTGCCAGCTCTTGTCGTGGGCATTGAGTGCGTGTTTGCAGTAATTGTCTACCTTTAAAAATGAAATGAAATATGGTACGGGATTGATTCTTCATTTTCAGCTCAAGGAAACTAATGCTTCCACGACCAAAGCAACAGCCTTTTACTTTCGAGTTGCCGGATCCATGACCAACTCTGAGGTGGCATCCAATTGGTCAGAAAACGGACTGGGCCAATGGCAGAGCAGAGAGGTAGAGATAACAGGCTTATCACCAGATGATAGACCAATCAAGTGGTCCAAGTCAATGTCTTAGTGCGCTCAGGCTATCAGGCAATCCTTTTTCTAATCATTGACCAACCCTGCTTTGGTCATTTTAGGGGAAAATGAAAATACTATCTACTGCACACTCCAAAGGCCTTGTAGAAGGCAAGCTTTTTAGGCTTTTTAGGAACTTTAAATCATTTATTCAGTTGTCTAGGGTGCATATACATCCTAGGTTCAACTCCAGCCTGGGACCTTGGCCACAGTTTTGTCTCTCTCTCCATTGTAAACTGACCAATAAAGCAAAAATGTGGAAAAAATAATCTTTACCAAAATAAAGCGCTTTAAACAGGCTCATCACAAAGGACACAAAATAAGTTAAAAGAGACAAGTATAAGACAAAACCTAAAAAACGTGACTGTGCATGTGCAGGTGAGAGCCTGTGCACGTCCACACGCATGTGAGTGGATATAGGAATATCGGGCAATACCAGGGCAATCCATAGAAGTAAGTGAATGCGAGACCGCAGTTGAGAATTAAGGAGACTGTATTTAGTGTTGTGTATAGAAAGTGAATGGTCTGTATGTCCATAAAACATGAAAAAAACCCCTGAAAAATTGCATTCCTCTATTTGATTTCATCACTCATATCTTTGACAGCTCTTTTACCTCGGATGCAATGAGTTCCAAGCCGCGGCACTGCCTGTCCTTCTCCTTCTGCAGCAGCACCCACATCTCGGGGTCATCCTGAGCCAGGCTCTCCTGCCCTGTCCACGGACGTTCCTCATCCACTGTATGGCTGGCTGCATGTGACTGCTGCCCACGTACACTCAGGGCCACTGGGGCTCGCTGGCACAGCGGCTGGGGAGAGAGGGGTAGGTGGTGGAGAGAGGGAGCGAGAGAGAGGGGGATACAGTGAAAGGGAGAATTGAGAGTACGTTAGTTGGCTATAGATATCACAATTATCATATAGTCTATTGGAGATAAAAACCAGCCTGAGACAGTAATTTTAAAACACTGGATCAGTGCCTAAAGCTGGGTCTCAGGAGGATTAAAATGGGTTACCAAAATTTTGTGGAGATATATGCATCCAAACCTACGAAATGTGCTATTTTGCCAAAGTCTTATCTTGTCACTGCAATGCAAGGTAGCCTTAATAAAATACTGTAAAAATAGTACCCAGTATAGCGGTGAGGTTTTGAGGCAACATCAGTAACATTTTGCAAGATTAGAAATTATTTCTGAAAATGTGGGTCCCTAGAGGAAATTAAAAAAAATTGAAAAAAACTTGTGTATGGAGGTTTAAGGTTATCATCTATGCAGATGAAATTAGCTGAGGCTCTTGTCTCAAAGGGGGACTAGAAGATATGGAAGAGACATGTTCCACAGAATGGTTTCTGCAGCATGTCTGTTTGATCATTTTACACATATGAACCGACACCCTGATTTGTCCTACATAAATAAGGCGCCATTTCAAGTCCCTTCTCCTCCTCCTCCTCCTTTCATGCACTCTAATATGTAGCCTGGTATAATTAGAAGCTGGCGTGTTTGTGTGATATCAATAATCAGCATGGTTGTTCAATTATGCCTCTATCAGCAGTTCTACAAACTGAGGGACTGACTTTTAGAGCCTCAGTGTACCGAGGAGGCATAGAGAGAACAGATTCAGCACTTCCTGCTTATCTAATCTGGACTGGGGCTGGCGAGTTCTTCTGCTGCTGCTGCTGCAGTGCCTGATCATGTGAGTGTGCAGAGTCCATACAGTTTTCACTGGCTCTGTCTCTTTTCTCCTCTTCTCAGCTAAGCATGAATCCTATCCTGGGTTCCTCCTATATGCATGATCGTAACAGATGATAGGTACAGTTCGTTTTTTGATTAGCAGTGTAGTTTGTGTGAAGTCAGGAAGATGCAAGAGGATGAAGATATAGCACTGCTTGAAAAACCATTCAGAGTATGTGTGTTAGAATACTTAATTAAATCAATTTATTTTAAAATGCAAATGATGCACTTGTGTGTATTTATGTACATCTAACTTACTTTGTTTATTTTTAGTACAATGTTTGAAAGACTCCAGGTCGGGATCCAAAAGAGGATGACAGTAACATAACTACTCTGGAAAAATGGGTATCCAAAGTGCCACAAATCCCTCCCAATCCCAATGTAAGACAGGCTAAATAAATTGTTGTCCTACTGTCCAATCGTGCCATTGAGGGCCAGGGGAATGTAGGTTTTCATTATAACCAAACTAATCAGTAAAATCAGCTGGTCTCGTGTTTGGCTGGAATGAAAACCTACAAAATCTTGGCGATGGCGCATGAATGGACACCACTGGCGTAGAGATCGCTTGACAATCAGAGTGTGCATCCATGTGGACAAAGAATAATAGAGGCAGATAGCAAACAAAATGAAGACAGGCAACAGGTCATCGCAGACAGGCGAAGTCAGAGGCAGCGGCCTGCCCAATCTGGTTCTGGCCACTAGCAGCCGCATTCAAGTAATCTCATCAATACTGAACCTAAAAGTGTCAACTTGTCTGCTGAAAGAGAACATTAATATTATATTGCAGACTACAGCTTAGTTATTAATGTGAAAATAAATCCATTTGATCTTGTTTAAAAATCACTCAAAAACACTCCTTTTATTGTCAGTCTGGGAGAGCACCAAGGGGTTTAAAAAAAAAAAATCCTTGACAGGTGGATTGCACTCAACCCAAATAGGCAGCCTCCTATCATTTAATCAACAATATGATGATGACCCTACATTGAGATCAATCCCACCACTGCTAACCTACAGTTATCATCTGTACAGGTGTGCTGGGGTGTGAGGGACAACCTCCCTTTAATAGCACCATTAAAAAGCAATTAACACAATGCTCATGACTGGTTGAGGGCACCCGGATGAGTAAATGCAATAAAGCTTATTCCATGTAGTGTAAAAAAAAAAAATGGTTTCGTAGTTAATCTTTCGAAGGTGCTTTGCACTGTAAATATAGCAAATAAACTGACATTGTAGTCTTCAACCAGTTTAAAAAATGAAGAACCTAATTTTGGGCTGAAATAATAAACGTTAGCCCAAATTTAAATCTGCAATGCCGTGATGGCCAACTGGGACTGCAAAACAGAACATCAAGATTTGGGCAAAAATAACTGTCAATTTTGGCTCTACCCAACCCAACCATAGTCTTTCTTAAAGTTTGACTTCCCAAATTTGTAAAAAAAACTGTTAAAAAACCCTCTAGCAGCCTGCAGAAAGGCTATCTGCTCCATCGTGGCTCGGCCCATCCTCTCTATTCCGCTCCCTCCTCTCCTCCCCAGGGTGGTGGAGGGGACAGGGGTGACACGCCAGGGGAGGAGACTGGCACATTAATGGCCGATTTTGAGGAGTCTCTTCCCTGGCCTTCTGTCACCGGTGGCAGTGGTGATGGTGAGGAGGGGGGGGGGCGCCCCCAAGGGCTCTGGAAGAGATGAGGGCCTGGGGAGACAGGTCGGCCTGCCTCTGAGGACACGTTTCTCGCTGAGAAATCACACGGGTCATTAAACCTTGACGGGAACTGTCCTTCGCTGTCTGCGTTTCTGCTGGGACACACCAAGGCCAGCAAAAGCAGTGGCAGAAAAGCCCAACACAAGCCAATGCTGCCACGGTTCTAGCGCTACTGATGACTGCAGAACAGACAAGGGTGCCTGTCTGACTGGGGATTCAGGACGTCCTCTTCCCTCCTTGCCTCCACCTGCATCTCCCCTTCCCCTTCCCCACCCTTCTTCTGTCTCCCTCATGTCACCCTAAGCTGCTAAACAGGCTGAGCCGAGTGGCACTTGTGTGGCGTTTTTATTAGTTCCTCTCTCCATCAAGATCAGTTCCACGGCTGCGAACGGGACAGCTCTGGATTTAAACAAACAACACACAGGGCAGTCCCTGTGGTCTGCCACTCTGCCTCGCATTCCAGCCCTGATCATTACGGGAGATTAATTAATAAACACAAGATTAACTGATCCGAGAAAAGTGAGAGCCAAGATGCAAGCACCAAATCTGTCACATTGGGACTATTTTTAGACGACGGATTATGCTGTCGTTTGAAGGTGAACTTGATGAAAACTCTGCCGTGAGAAAAAGGGTGGGCTAGGCCACATCAACCTGGGTGCCAGGCACAAAAGAATGGCCTCGTCACAGACGCACCGCATCTGGGTGACGTTGATAAGGTAATCGTTGGCAGTTTGTCTTTCCTTGTCAAACATCTGTGACCAAAGAACAATGACAGAGAAGAAGAAAAAGAGAAAGAAGAAAGAGAAAATCATTTCATTAACCCCAACTCTGTATTATTTTTGGCCATTTCCTGCACCAGCTGCCGAGGGGAGTCAATTTTACAGATGACTGCTGTCCATCAGTCGCTGTTCCAAACAACAATCAGCCTTGTAACACGGATGACAAGAAAAACTCAAGACTAGAGAGCAGAAAGAGTAGGGGAAAAAAAAGAGAAGGTAGCAGAAAAGAAGTGTCAACAGGGCAGCGACATCCGTCAGTCTGACACTCCGTTGCCTCTTTCCCTGTCACTGACTAATAGGAGAGCTGCCCGTTACAAATTGCCCTGTGATTCAGCTTGGATGACACCAGACTGAGAAATCTGGCCGGGGTGAAGAGGGGTGGAGGGGTCGAAGCACCGTCCAGAGCGACTCTACTCCATTCAGGTCAAAGGGTTGTCAGGGTGACAATCAGGAACCGAAGCACTGCCGGCACCGAAGCCAATCTCCGGGAGGAGTCGGCCGGGGAACGGAACATTAATGCTGTAATCTTTCCACAACACATCCTGTGGTGAAGGGGTTTGTAAAAGACCTCTACACCGGGCATCTCGGTGAGTTGAGATGCATGCTGCGTACTGTACTTGTGACATTGCGGGGGTCAGCCTCGGCTCATGGCCTTTCTCGCATGCCATACCATCCCTCCCTCCTCTCCCTCTCATCGTTCCTGCCAAATAGGCTACACAGTCTATTAAATCAGAATTAAAAATACTTAACTGGGTTTATCCTGCATTGCAAAATTTTGGGTGGGGTGCCTAAACACAATTTTGAGCTGCCCAAGGAAAATTTTGAAATTTTTATTTAAAAATCGGCTCAGAAACTGCATTTAAATAAAAGTCCATTTAAGAAGGCGCTAGAATGGATAGTGACATGATGAAGTCAGAGAGTCAGAGAGCATGTCATTCCATCAGTAGTGACAGGAAAGGAAGCTGGTGTACGTTTGCAATCTGCTCTAAATCCAGAGATCTGAAGACGGGAGTGGATGTCTGGTAGGTGGGGCAAGCCAAAGTGAACTGCGTATAGAAAAGGTTGCATTACGGATAACAAAAAGCCTACAATTTCTTTCAACCTTTGAAGAAACAAGTAGTTGTGAATAACGGCAAAAAGCCAAGGTAATATTTGAAGTGTCCAGTTAACATTTGTAACGTTACGGGAAGCACTTTCTAGCCGATAGATCCTCCTGTGCATGTTGTAGCAAGCTACCACTACATAGTTGGGAGAAAGGTTTTAACCACAGTAAGACACTGTGCACTGTCTCCGTTAGTCATCAAACTATGTAGGCATCCACATCTTACATCATCGGAAGCAATGCGCTGCAAACTAAATCACATTGGCAGCTCTGGTCTTTCATTGAAAATACCATATGAAAGGACGAGTAATAAGTATTTATTTTATCTGACATTATCATTTGTATTTTGAACAAGTTATTCTGAAGTGTGATTTCATGAGTGGAGGGACATTGTTGAACTGCGTAATTAAGAAAGTTTAGAACAAATGTTACAATGTTGAGCTATACTAAACATCATGGTTTGGACCCTAAATATTGTGATATCACTTAATTCGCACTAATCATACTGACTCCCCACATACTCATCAAAACCCAAACATTTTCTCCTACAGCGGCAGTTATTTCCTCCAACCCGTTGTCTACAACATACAAGAGTTAAGCACCCAGGTGCTTTGTTTGCCTCGTCAGAGGTGCATTCAGGGGCATAAAACAGAGGAATGACAGATCAACTGTAACTTAATGTCGGTTTCCTGGTTGCAACACTGCCACGCTGACCTGCCTGCTTGTCTAGTTGTGGCAAGCCGAGGCGTATTTAAAAACAAGCCTAGACAAAAGAAACTTAAGCAATAGCACTAGGCAAATGTCTGCTCATTCACTGGGAACTTCATTTTGCGACACTGCTAATTTTTCTGGCTGTTTACAATGAACAGAACACACATTTGAAGGTTACTGACAAAGCTAAGCATTTTTTGATCAGAGCACCAAGCTCTAGAAGTTAAAGATAGCCTCTTTGCAACTTTGAGCAAAAGAGTTTCAAATGGGTTTTTCAATAATTGCATGGCAACAGTAAGCCATGACCCGCGGTTCCTACAAAACAGCAGTGATAAAAAAAAAAAAAAAGGGAGGCGTTCAAGGTGTCAAAGTATTACAACAGTCAAGTACAGGTTTGGATTTGGAATCCTATTGAACTGACTAGAGAGATCATATAGGCTAATCTTGGCCAATAATTGAAAGCCTGGATTAACCTAAATTTGTCTGAGGGGGAATGTCCCCAAATTTCAACTTTGAAAAATTATTGAGACAATAACAAGGATTAAAAAAAATCCCACAATATACCCTACTACTGAAAGCAGTTTTGAACTACATGTAAAAGGAATGTAGATTCTAACATTAAACCATAAAAAAAGAAAACTGATTAGGCAAGTTATATCGCAATATCTGCTAAAATAGTCGCAATATATTTTGTCCGTATCATTCAGCCCCATCTCTGCTGGCACTAAGCTCTTTCCATAAAGCACAGCCTACAAAGTGCTTTACAAAAAAAAACATATATAAAAAAGCACATGCAAGACATTTTCATAAGTTATTAAAAGAAATAAATAGCTTAGAAATAACAGCTTAGAATCTTGTGTCTTTGTTTTCATGCACTGGGAGACAGGTATTCACAATTGGACTAGTGTGAACTGTTAAACTGAGTAGTGTCCCCTTTAAGGTGTCTAAGCTTTAAGCCTGATACACATTGGCAAAATACCACAAATATCAAAAGTGTCTGGGAAGGTGCTGTGCTGAGCTGTCCAGTCCAGCCAAGTTCACCTCACTTCACTGTGGGTCGAGGCTGTGGGAGGGGTCACTCCCTACTGTCCTCATTGGTTAAAGACTTGGACTGAGCTTTGGCTTCTCTCAAAGCCATAACATGCAAAATATCAACTCAGTTAAATGTTGAGCAATCACCGAGGGAGAATTATTATAGAAACAGAGTGATAAGGAATAGGTTATAGGTCAACTTTCTTTGGTTGTGGCCCAACTGTTTTGGGTCAGTTAGGGGAACATTAAAACATTATTCTGACAAAATTGGTATCTGAATGTATGTTATGCTGATAAAACCTTTCAAAGCTGTAGACTTCTAGATTAGTAGAATTTTTTTTAACCTAAAATCCAAACAAATTAAGCTTGATTAACTGACTCAATAGCATAAAATGCTGTTTATGTACAGTACAAGTTCACAAAGTCAGTCACTTATTTAAGTGGATCCCAAGAATAAAGTTTAAAATTGCTGTGTTACAGACTCTAGTGCACCGACTACTCTGAAATTTATCCTAATACCTGTTGCAGCTGGCCTATTTTAGCGAAAACTACCCCAATATGGCTGTTGCACCCTCTGTTTGCTTCAGATATGAGCTGGGGAACAAATGAACTATTGTTTAAAAGCCAAGGTCTCAAAAGTTGCATTTTCCCAACAGTTGGCAGACTTTACATCACTATCCGAAAAATGTGCTCTTGAGATATTGAGGGCAACAGCAGGAGAAAATAACTGCACAGTCATTGAAATGTTTCTCTCACATACACACAACCCCCCCCCCCCCCCCCCCCAAATGGAGAGGAAATCTCCGGATCCTGTGAGGACACCACAGGCCTTTAGCCTAAAAGAAGACCCTCTCATGAGCCTATTTGAAATTTAATGAAGATGCACACTTTATCACTTAGCACCAATAAGAGAAGCATGCAAGCATGTGAGTCACTCAACCTAATGGGAAACCTCAAAGACGACACTGACTTATAAAAGTAGGCCTGAATACATGCCACATGGTTTTGGCACAAACTTGGCATAGCCTAGTTGTTTCAGAGAAACTAGCCTACATGAAATTCTTACCATCTCCAAAATGGGTCACTATTTAAACTCCAGAATTAGGCTACACTAACCCTCATCCAACTTCTCTCAACACCTCCATCACCCTTATGTCTCAACTAATCAAGCCCCTTGTTTAATGAGAGGGTTAGAAATTATGAAGATTAGCCTACTTTTAAAAGTAAACTTAAAGTGTTAGGGCAACTTCTCTGCAATATAAAATGTATGCATCCGGTAGGCTACAATTATTTTATAGCAAAAAAAGAGTTGAAAACAGCATACTTTCTGTGGTAATGATAGATGTTAACATTTCAAAATTATCTCTTTTTAGGGGGGCTTTTTTACCCAAAATAAATTCAGTTTAGTATCTTGACATGTCCACTGTGTCTGTTGAGGAAAATCAGTGTCTTGAGTCTTCACAAAACATTTTAGATTTTTCTGTTAAAATGGAGTTTAAGAATCACGTCAGCATATCTTGAAACAAAAGTCAACGGGATTCAGGTCAAGATTATGTGGCTCTCCCTGTTGTAGTCTATGAAAAACAATAAAGGGATAAAGGGATGTGAATAGATTTTCCTTGCAGCTAATAAATACTTAACAGCTATGATGCTGTAGTATAGACCTTATTAGTTCTGTTGATGCTGCTGAAACAAGGCCAAGTTGGATGAAAAATATATAACTACCCCAAGGAAAGAGGTTAATATTTGCTTGGTGTTCTTGCACTATTAGAGTAGCAGGATATTTCAGCCCCATTTTGCACTTTGAACTTTGGGGCCAGGTTCACCTCATTTCTAGTCAGTATGATTATTGTCTGGTAACCTTCTCTAACCTTATGCAATGTACAATACTCAGCCTATTAGTTAACTCGACTTCACCAAATCCCTCTGTGTCCAGCCATGAATGGTAATGCTGATAAATGGTCAATTAACGAAATCAATTACAATTTGGCGTTAATGTTAACGTTAACAATATTTCATGAAGTCATCGTTGCTAAATTCACAGGTATAACCGCTTCGTGATCATCAAAAACTTAAATCAGTTGTACTACAGTGTGTGTCCTGCAGCTCAACACATGATGAAACACACCTAACGTTGTTGCATCATTACGTGGACTAGCTGCAGCTGGCAACATGGGCTGAAACATGGGCTGACAACTAGCATGCTAGCACAGCAGCTAGCTAACAAAAGCTGCCAACGTTGCTATGAAAACAAGATAGTTACGGAATATACATACATTGGTGGAAAAAATTGTTCCAGTTAGTGATAATCATCCACTTTGTTCAAACGTAGGTGGTCTAACGTTACTTCAATCCCTGTGTTGTAACTAAGCTAGCTAGCTCAACCGTTAACTGAACAGCCAGCTAACTAACAAAATAACACACAAACTGCACTGTGTGCCATACTTACCCGTGCAAGTTGCCTCATTGTGAAGGACAGCATGTTTCCAGATATCAGGGGAACAGTAACGAGTTGGAGCAGGACGGTCAGGCAACCCACCGCTGTCTGTATGGACTGTGTGGAAGGGTCAGGCTCGGAAAAGGCTGTTTTGAAGTTGATGGCATCGGCTGGTTACGCTGACCCTGCCGAAGGGGTTTGTGGGACTTGTAGGCCGGTGTGTGAAAAATTACTCAAGCCAGTGGTGTGACTATTAATAACAAAATGATAGAATTTTGTGAGTCCGCTGAATGTAGCGAAAATTAAAAATAAAAATGTAATCAATAAAACGGTTTTATAACTTTTCTTCTGTGGATACACATTTTCAAAAGAATCTCTCTTGGAACACAAAGTTATTTTGTGTGAACTGCTGTGGAATCTTATCTAACACAAGTTATTTTATAAAAAAAAAAAAAATTAACCTTTATTTTACCAAGAAAGTCCAATTGTGAAAAAGTTTCTATATTTTACAAGGGAGAGCTGACACAGAGGCAACACTAAAACATGTAAACACAAACACACAAGTGACAATCATAAAACAATGAAGTTTAAAACACAAAATGGAAAAAAAATCCCTGCTAAGTGTCACATAATGTAGTGTGATAACAAATTACAGCCTGAAACAAGAACAACTTGTTGTGACATTGCCCATTAATTTCCTTATTGAATCAGTTGATATTTACAATCAGCCAATAAGTTTGAGTTTAGCATTAATTACATGCTTGCCAACAGTCAGTGACATGTAAATGTCTGTACTGTAACATGTCTAAGCGTTTTTCTATGGCAGTCATGGATACAAACAACACCTCTCATCTCTTCACAACACCACTTATTGAGAAGACAAAGGCTTCGCAGTAGAAAGGTGTTACAAGTAATTTGTTTACTGTCTTAGATAACATCATGACTACTGAGTGATGAGATAAATAGGTTAGACATAGAGAACAACAACATGTAATGGTCATGTCCTTTATTGTAAAGCAATTGAAATGTAATGATTATTGTAAATAGGTTTATGAAAATGTGTGTGGATTTGTGATAATATCTCAAATAGTTGTGTGGGTCATTCTTCATAATAAATACAATATTTTAATAACTGGTTGAGCAGGTTTGATTGAATGAGGTTGTAACAAGTTTTGGGCAAGCATAAAAAACTTGAGCCCTAGAATATTTTCAGAAAATGAACACATTTAATAATTAATCTGGATCTATTTTTCTATCCCTTGGCGGTATAGTGACCTATAGTGGTTAGAGAGAAACTGTCCCATAACCAAGAGGCTGCAGGTTTGATCCCCATAACAGCCAATGTGTCTGTCAATGTGTCAGCCAGGTGTCAAGATACCAAGCCTGCACCTGCTCACTCACTGTAAATCGCTCTGTATAAGAGTGTCAGACAAAAGCCTAATCTGTAATCCAGATGAATTTACATGGCAGGGATTGGAGAATCCTATGGCGCATAGCTTCAACAGCACCTTTATATGAAAGTAAAAGTCTAGTGTTTCTTTAAAAGCAATTTGAAATTGTTTGTTTCTCCAGTACTCTCCTAGAGTGCGCAATGCTCTTTTTAGACTCCTACATACTTCACAATTAGATTTTTTGTTTTTGTTCCACCATACGATTTGAGTCAAGTGATGCTGTGTTTCTCGCTGTGAAATATGATGATATAGAATGAAAGCACACACTCACCATTGTGTCCTCTATTTAATAGTTTATTGCATACATATTTTTAGTGAAATTCAGGTAAACATACAAACACATGCACCAGGACAAACACACACAGGCATACGTAAACACACCCACACACACATGCACAGACACATACATGCGCGCGCACACACACACACACACACACACTTTCACACACAGAAGGATAAATAAGGATGCTTCCACAATAACTGGTTTGGTGATTCTTCACCAAACTGTAGCGAGTGTGTGTAATAAAGAGGGGAACTCCAGTGAATCTGGGTTGCAGGGAGTCCATCAATCTCTGTGTCCTGAGTGTCCACAGCAACTTCCAGAAGATACATGGACCTCCCTGGACCTCCATCTGAATGTCATTGATCAACAACATAATAGGGTATCGAGCCAGCCTGAGATGAAGATTCAATTAGCATCGACTGTGTGTTTTCTAATGAAATTCTGAGCACCATTATCTTCAGATCAACAGTATGGAGAGCAAAGAGCAAACGACTCCGCACTGAGACAGAGGGAGAAAAGAGAGAGAGAGAGTCTGAGACCGAGCAAGAGAGAGAGAGAGACAGACTGTGTGTGCAGTGCTCAGTTTGTTTAACTCAACCAAGGAGATGGTGTGCGGGTAGATTATTGTTTTCCTTCATATTTAACCCCAAATCTGGATGCATTTAAAGGTCCGGTGCAATAAGAATTGCATTTCTCAATTTCATGGTATGGCTTAATTTAACAAAGGACCTGTTAAAGTAAAGTTACCTAAATTATTATAACTGTCAACGTTGTGGAAATTTGACTAAAATTTGCCCTCTGAAAAACTCTCCCTCTGGTTGTCAGCAGAATCCAACAGATTTACAATTACAAACCTACTTCCTGGTGTTTATGATGTCACCTGCAACCACGTTTTAATGAATGCTCTGATTGGTGGACAGTATGTATAGCTAATCAGGTGTCTCACAGTCTGTCAGACAACAGCCAGCCAGCTACTTGCCAAACTAGCCAAAATCTCTGTGCCTCTGCTGCTGCTGGGTGTTGAAGTTCCAGCACTGGATGTTTGTTCCCCAAAGATAGAAATATTGGCTGCAGTGGAGGTACAATCATGGGGAAGGTTAAATTCTCACTCCGTTCTACAAGCTTTGTACCATCTAACCTACCATCTAAAAAAAAAAAAAAAGAAGATGCGCGTTGTGTTAGAAATCAACATCAAACTTTTCCTGACTGCGTTGAAACCCTTGCGCTGGAGCTTTAATAATTTAACAAGGGTGATGCCTTCTCCCTTCATTCCCCATAAAATCATATTGTGAGTGTGAAACAAAGCTGTGGTGGAGTAAATATAATTATTGCTGAGATTATAAGTGGCAAGTTGCTGGAGTTCCAGTGTTTCAGCTGTGAATGAAATGTATGGAAGCCATCTGGAGATTTAGCTGTAACTCAAAAATGTGTGCTCAGGTGTGCAATACTTATTTTGTTTGCATGATCAAACAAATAGAATATTCTGCCAGTCATATTACTTCCAATACAATAATCAAGTTTCTTTTCCATTCCAGGGGATATGTAATTAAAAATAATGATGTCAGATACTTAATTACACTCCTATTTCCTCAAAAGGAGACAAACATTATCATCAACTTAAGGATGTTTCACAGGTGCTTTTTCGTGTAGTTCTTAAAATTCTATCCATGACAAAAATTCATTCAATATATCTTTAGAAAATTAGAATTATATATGTTCACAGAAAGCTCACCTTGGGTATGAATTCCTAAGCGGAAAGGAATGTAACTTACTTCATAATAGTCTTTGCTGAATTAGATAACATGAATATACTGTAAGTGCAGAGTGCCCTGGAATTATTCTGCAGCTCTGAAAAAAACCCAACACAAAAACAAAAGCAAAACACGTTTACCCAGTAAAAGGCAGACAAACAGTTTAAGAGATTTTAATGTGCTTTTTCATACAGTATATTGTATGCATATCCAGCATAGCATTTCTCATACATATAACTCTCTTATACCCGGGGTTTGAAACGTAGAGCTGAGAGGATGATTAACAGTCAGTCTACCATAACATAACGGCTGCCATACAGTGATGGCATAGCACAGCCGTTTCAGCGGCTCGCTTTGTACTCGGAGGGCATACTGATTCCAGCTTTTTTCAACAGAATTCTCCAACTGACAAAAAGTAATAACACTGAGAAACCAATGTCTAAAAGCAATAATTGTGCCGAGTTTGAGTACATTATTTACAGAAAAAAAAACTGAAGTTAACAAATACAGTTGGAAAATAAGTCAGAGAAATCAGCCATATCCTAACCATCCATAATGCTGATTATACTTCATTTTAAATCCACAATTCAACAGCAGTTGAGAGAGGCAAAAAGACTGTCCCCTGCATTATAATCAATATCATTATCATCATTATCATCATCATAATCGTCATCGTCATCATCATCACTGTCAATGTCTCTTTTTTCTCTCTTCAGTTCAGTCTCACTTACTTATCCAAAGTAAGGGTGGTCACTTTGGAAGTTGTAGTCCGGACACACTTTTTGGACCAGCTTGTAATCGATGCTAAAGAAAGAGATGAAGATGCAGATGACCTTGAAGGGTTTGGCGCAGAGCCAGGCAGCGTGGGACTGGGTGTGCTCTGTGAAGCAGGTCTGAGACGGGTCGTACAGGCAGGGCTTGGGCTTCTTGGATCTGTTGGTTTTCTCGTACTCCACCCGGCAATTGAAGGTCTTTACCTCTTTGGGGTCGATGGTGGACTGCTGGGTCTGCTGGACCTGGACGTCCTGCTGGGTGTGGGGGTGTAGCTGCTGCTGCTGGAGGACCTCGAACTCCACCACTTTGGTCGGCGGCACGATGCTGACCGACACGTTCCCCAAGCTGGACGAGTTGTGGCGGAAGTAAACGGTGAACGTCCCATTGATGTGGTCCACAATCTTCCCTGTGACCAGCAAGCTGAACTTCATGGTCTTGACGTTGAAGTAGAAGTCTCCCCAGCCGAAGATCTTCTTGGTCTTCAGGGCAGTCTTTAGCGAGGGCTTGCGCTTGGAGCGGTAGCCTGTCTGGTCCAGGAGCAGGGACTGGTTCCGGGCCCAGTCGTACGGGTTGAAGAAACTGTAGGTGGGCGGCTTGGACTTCATGGGCGTCTGGTCGATGGACGTGGAGAAGATACGAGTTTGGTACGGAGGCTTCACCATTCCCCCCGTCGTTCCCCCCACTGTACCTCCGCCCATGCCATATGGGAGGGTCTTCATCACCGAACCAACTGGGCTCAGGTCTGAGAAGTCCACCTGCTTCTCCAACCCTTGGACCTGGATAGAGAGAGAGTGAGAGAGAGACACAGGGAGAGAGATAAATCACTAAGAGTAACTCTATTGTCCAGAGATATCCAGTCCAGTCTTGCAAGATTCTGAATAAAACCCAATGTACAGTTTGCCCCATATTTCTATTATGTCCCGTTTCATTGTATGTGCATGATAGCTATAATCTTATGCTGTACTCCTCCTTCATAGAGATGTCAGTGTCTGACCTCTTTTTACCTCACATGTAAATAGAGGATTTTTATTTCAGTCAATATGCAAGTTATTAGATGTGCTCCGTTTCATCTCCCAGACTCCAGAAAACAAAACCGTCTATTTTTGTTAATGCACTTTAATTTTGTTGTCAGTGTTGTTCCGCAGAGCAAAGCAACTCTGCATGTGAGGTAATGGATGTGAGCTTTTGTTTGTTGAGACAGCTCTCTCCCTTTAATCCACAGCCTAGGTGGTTATTCACAGGGCTGATTGACTGGAAATCTTCTTCTGTTCACTTTCATGTCTCATCAATCACATCACTGCCACCCTCCCATCCATATGCATGCACATACACACGCACTAAAACACGCACGCACACACGCACACACGCACACGCGCACACACACACACACACACACACACACACAGACACTCAGACTTCAAGCTCGAAGCTGTCATGAAGAAGTGATGGCAAGTATTATAGCTATTCTGAGGGGTTGCATGTGCTTCCCCTGAGGATGCATTTGGATGGAGTTTAAAACTATTCTCCAAATGGATAAACAAACCAACAAACAAATGAAAACAAAACCTCAATACAAAAAAACAACAAAAAAAAAAAAACAAGATCAGGCCCCGCTCTTTGTGTCTAGTCATGCAAGAACAGTTTCTGTCTCCCTTAATTCCTATCCAGTGCAGTGGAACCGACAGTTTTGTGCCAAAGCCCTCCTCATCTTTCATCAATCACTGAACCCAGTAACAACTCCATATTGCTATTTGTCAAGGCAACAGTGCTGTTGCGTTCAATACATCTCCTAATGTATTCAGTCATTCAATTAATGTATCTATTTTTGTTGGCCATTCATTAACATGCATGCAGAGCTGATTTCTAGGTGAATTGATCTAGGGGAAAATGACAGAAAGTCTATTGATCGCTGGAGGAATGGATTAACCAAAAAAAGAAAGATGTGGATAAACGACCAATGACTGGGATAATGACCCAGTGAAGATTTTTAGCAGGCCCCGATTCCCCTTGGTGCTGTGACAAGAGATCTCCGCAGTGGTCTTGTCGGATTATGTTTGCATATTGGAAGTGTGAGTTGGCTGCAGACAGGTAGGAATAAGCTACACTTGATGGCAGAAAAACATCAGAAGACATGCAGCAAGATACAGTGTAGTGTACATGCAAGATAGGGACTTCGCTGTGAATGCGCTGTCAGCAGTGCTGTCAGCTAGCTCCATGTGTTGCCATCTGTCAGGCTAACACTCTGCTGGTGCAATCCTAATCATTTCTCTAGCTGATGGCGCGGAGCTTGAACCAGCACCATCGTCATCATAATCATTATCATCTTCATCATCATCATCACGCCATGAACCTCAGCCTAACCTTCAGGGTCAATTGTATCTGGAGCATCACACCCGGACATGATTTCATGTTGGGTTCTGCGGTCAGTGTGAGTCTTCCTGAGGGGGAAAATGCTACTGTACAGAGTCAGCAAGTTTAGCAAACATCGACAGAATGGAAAAAGATGAGAATGGAGAGAGGGCTACTTTTTCTGTGGCATGAAAGTAATAAAATGCCAACAGAAACCAATAAATAGATGGACTTTCTATTAGCATAAATATCAAATAATTTTTGCTTGACAGTAAATCCATTTAAAGGGTGTGGATTTGTTAGAAGAAATATCAGATATTTTCTCTTGACATGAAATCCATAAGCTATAGACTTTTTGCAAAAGAGCGGGTGTTTGCTATAAGGTCATATCAGGCTGCTGCAACCTATGAAAGATTGACGGTTTGAAAAATACAGCTTCAGTCTTTTCTTCCTCCTTAACCTTTATTCAATTAGGTTACAATGACTGAGAAGTAACTTTTGCAGCAATAGCCAGAGGGATGTTGTTGGGGTGGTGAGAGTAAACACACCACACACATACACTACTTAGTACCGCCATAGTCTTGTGCTGTTATGCACTGTGCAAATCAACTGGAGACGCTTGTGGGCTAAATGCCTTGTTCAAAGTCCTTATGGGGAGGAAGCAACATTAGTAGTTCATCAGTCACCAAATCAAATTTTGACAAGCCTGATCACAAGCTTGAGACGAAACAATAATACACAGTATATATGTCATTTGGTAGAGGGTTTTTATCCAAAGTGCCTTTCAGTGCCACGTGTGCCTACAATTTAGTATTTAGTTTGTATTGTAGGTTAAGAGGCCAGGAAGACGGCATGTCTTTGAAGCCAAATCATAATGGACTGGGGGAATGCTACAGTAGCGGCCAGATCCAATACACACTAATGCAAGTCTAATCTTGGTGAATGTGCAAATTAGTGGGTTAATCACCCCATTTTAAATTTGTCTATAATGTATAAAATCCTGTTTAGATTTTAAGTTTCATAGTCAAAATCGAGCAACAGCACATACGGTTGACGCTAACCTTACGTTATTTCTGACTGACAGGTCTGACCACAAGCTCTTGACTCACATACCCACAATGCCACTGATGTGACCGGAATATGATACAGTAGAATGGCTGTGAGAATATGAAAGTGGTGATGAAAATGTATCGGCTTCGAGGCTGTGCTTTGCAGGAATCATAGGCATCATTAGTGCCATACTACAAAGCACCTCACTATTCACCTTGTTAAATTTGAACAAATCATGCGAAGGATGAAGGTAAAAGAATAAATAAAGCTTTTGAAACTCCCTTAATAAAGACAAACCAGAGCAGAAATGTGTAACTTCATTCAACCCACTAGAAAATGCTAAATACTAAAGGTCCGTGAAATGTCAGTTGAAGTGATCTATGTTTTGGCACTCAGTACAATAAAACTGAAAACTGGTTCATAGTTTAAGCTGCACTAGGTAAGATTTTTATGTAAAAATACACTGTGATTTAGTCTTATCAGCCTTAATCACACATTTGGGCTGCAACAGAAAAGAGCATCGCATCCTGTCTAATTGAGAGGGTGATGGGGTAGGTACACATATATTTGCCCTTTCTGCCCAAATAAAATGCTGGTGTCTGGTGTGGCCAACTACAAACAACTGAAACCAATGATGACTGAACCTCTTCACCACTTCCACACCCATCAGCCACTAGCAGTAGTTGTACACCAGAGGCGATTTCACAAGGCGATCAGTTTGCCTCCATTAATTGTCTAGAAGTGAGTAATAGGCCCACAATACGATGACAAAAGTTGAAAAACATTATGCAAATGAGCATGATAGTCATGTCGCGAGAACTAATCACATGTAGGCAAAAGTCCGGTTCTCATATTCTCCTGGTCATTACATTTTTGTTCCTAGTTCCACTTCGTCTTTGAACGAAAGATGGAAGACTGCTGCGTTGAGATTTCCCAAATGATATGGTCCATCTCTTTCAGCTTATCAAGATCTTGACTAACAAAATAATTTATGGAGGAAACGTGACAGAGATTGTTGGTCTTCCTGGTGTGTAATGTTACCTGAAGTAGCCTCAAATATTTTAGCTGCTAAGTAGATCTGGTTGGCTAAACAAGTAATGTTAGCTTGTTAGCTTGCAAACCTACCTGTCCCATCACATCCAAATAACGGTAGCAACTTAGCTCATTAAAGTAAAGAATAGGCCTAAGTCCAAGATTATGTTTTCTAGACATATGATTGTGGATTTTATTTGGACATAATTAAATTAATAAAATAATAAAATCCAAAATATGTACACATAAATAATGTTAAACAAAACCGATGCTTGACCATGCAGGAACACACCCAGTGAAAGAGATGACTTTTGATAGAGTGAAGTGACGCAAAGCGAAGTGGTAGCACTTGGTCTGCATGTAGCCTCCCACCATAAAGAGAAGAAATGTAGGTACAGGGACTACAAAGTTTACTGACATCACCTTACATGATTTCTGGGTTTTCAAAATTTCAAACAGTTACCTCTTGTGGCCATTTGGGGCAGCCAAGGTGCAAAGTTGCCTAGTGCAGCTTTAAGATAATCACCATGACATTAGTGTCTTCGCCATTTAAGAATGAGCTTCCTGTTCTGTAGGATGCAGGGAAATCGCAGCTGAAGATGGAATGTGTATTCTGGTGAACCTCTTATACATATGTATGATGTAGGGAACTCAATAGCAGGAAAAAGAACAATCAAATTACAAGGCTTAGGAGATGGAGAGGGAGATACTGAGGAAAATGTTATTAGTGGAGAACTGAGATGAGAAGAGGGGAGAGTAGTGAGAGCATGCACATTTTCTAGGAATGGGGAACATTAATCATCTTTAACTTCATTTGGAGGTCTATATGAGCAAAAAGCATCCTTAGCTGCTGCTTAGGTGGGAGGCCTATAACCTACCTGAGTGCATGCAAGAATGAAATGTAGGGAATGCTCAACGATTATGAGAGTAGCTCTGACAGAGAGAGAGAGCAGGAGGGACAGAGAGAGAGAGAGAGAGAGAGAGAGAGAGAGAGAGAGAGAGAGAGAGAGAGAGACGCACACACACAGACAGGTAGAGAAGGATCTAGACAGAGAGACAGACAGAGAAAAACATTCTGTGGTGAGGGGCGTCACACTAACTTATCAAATAAGGGAAGGTCAGATGTGCGCTCCAATTGACTGCTGAATCCTAATATGTCACACAATTAAGATCTCTTTTCATCATTAAGGAAGCTTTGGATCAATGGCACTACCTTTATCTCTATTCTCTCTGTCTCTCTCTCTCACTCTCTCTCTCTCTCTCTCTAATGGGTATCTGATCCTCCATCTGCAGTTTGCTCACTCTCACATTCATCCATAACTTCCACTCCTCCTAGATAGCGCGAGTGTTCAGGGGAAATGGACCTCGCTCGCCGGCTCTCCAGCCCACATCTGACTCCCTCTCCTCCCTCCCTCCCTCCCTCCCTCCCATCCTTCCCTGAGGACTGATGAGAAGATGAGAGCTGCTTGTCTCGGAGCTCTCTCCCAGGCTTGTTCGTTTGTTTAATTGGAGTTTTATTGGTGACAATCAATTCATTTCTATCTGTGCTCTAGGCTGCATTGATCTGCTGTCACACAGAAGAGTCAAATGTACAGTTCCCCTCCCACTGCTCTGCACTACAAACCACAGGATCTGATACTATAGCTACTGCTGAAGCTTTTTTTTTTTTTTCATTTAACTTTCCGTTTATGCTACCTCAGTGCTTTGTGTCAGTATTAGCAGAAAGGACTTCTATTTTTCCTCACTTTTCTGTCTTAACTCACATGTTCGATTTCTTCTCAGAAGGGTCGGGAGAAACAGATATTTCCGGCAAACTATTTGCATGCAGTCAGAGGACACAAAATCAGGATAAGATGCTGCAAAGCTGAATACACATCAGTGTTTACTTTGAAGTTTGCATACTGTTTACCTAAAATGCTCCCTCACTATTTCTCTAAGTGGTAAATGGCATGAATCTGTTCAAGGTGCCGGTGGAAAGCAGAATGTATTGAAAAAAAATTTTTTATTTCATCATGGCACTGAACTTCAAAGATGAAATTTGTATGAAATTTCAGGTACTCCACTGATATTGAGGTATGAGTCACGTAGGAACGCCACGAAAAATAGATGCCTTTCATTTCAATCATTCTGTTTCATTTCCATTTTTGGCATTTAGCTGATGCTCTTATGCAGAGTGACTTACAATGACTGAGCAGGTGAAAGGTTCAGTGTCTACTCAAGGAAACCTCAACATGACACCGAGCTGTCAGCAGACACACAATGGATGCAGCAGAGATTGAACCTAACCACTCTGCCACCTTAGATATTGGGTAATTTAATGAAGTGCTATCATCTTATTGCTGGCTTAATTATAGAATTCATTTGTAAATAAGACAAAGGAAGCTGAACTGAACATATTTAGCTGCTGGTTGCTTGGCTGTGGCCAAGACAGATACAGGGCAAGTGACCCCATTCTAGTTTGACAATGATCACATAATAAAAAAAAAAGAAACTTTTCTTCCTTCTTCCCAAAAACGGGAGAGCTGAAAATGACATTTAATTACAGAGAGCAAAATAAAGCCCGAAGGAAAAAAGATAAACCAGTAGGGGGAAAAAAACGGAGAGAGAGAGAGAGAGAGAGAGAGAGAGAGAGGGAAAAGGAGAAAAAGAAAAGGCAGTAAAAGCGATTTCGCAGTCCAGTGGTGTCGCTGGATTATCATGAAAATGAAAGCTACTGAGTCAGGGAGTATCAGGGAGCAAGGAAATGGAGCCGAGACAGATAACACAGTAAGGGAGAAGAAGAGAACGAATAAGAGAACGAGTGTAGAGAAAGCAGAGAGGTCTGTAAGACAATATGAAGGGAAAGTGCAAAGAAAGAGAGAAAAGGTAAAAAGACAATATATATACGACACACACTGAGATTATGAGTGCAATAAGACAAAAATGAGAATCACTTCACCCCATAGAGAATAATCAGGGGTTTCTTGAGAAGTAATATCTGTAATATTGTTTCAAGAAGACCAGCTCAGCTCTGAAACAATTTTTGGTTAAAGAAAGTATAAAGTCTTTTTCCCACGAATCAGACAAATTCAAAAAGTATTCTGGTTGATCATGAGCCAAAGTTTTATTTAAAAGAATCAGTACTTTCTGCATAGGCCCATATCACACAGCATACTGTAATATTAAAGTGTCATTCTTTTGGATCCAGTTTATCGACTGAAGGAAGAAAGAAAGAAAGAAAGAAAGAAAGAAAGAAAGAAAGAAAGAAAGAAAGAAAGAAAAAAAGGAAAGTGTGAGACAGTAATGTTTGCCCTCTGATGTCTACATAAGAGGATTTATGAAGGTATTGTGTACTGGCTTAAGTGTAATATGCTGACAATATTGCAGAATATTACAGATGCCACTAAGATTGGACTGAAAGGGAAATGCAGAAATCCTGGTTGTGGATGTGAGGTAAAGAATATTGATTTACTGTGTCAGATTGCTTCTGTTGGATAGTTGAGGTTGCAGTTGTTGCCTATCATTTTGCAAATGTGTAAAAGTTTTTATAAAACGCATGGATTGAAAAGTATACTGTAGTAATGCATAGCTAAGAAGTGCTGATTTCAAATATATTGCAATATGTAATATTGCCATTGTGAGACTCCAAATAATCTAAAAAATATCAACTGCCAGCCTGCGTGACTGTGGCTGCCTGTGGCTGTCATTAAAATCTGCAATGTCCAAACTCTTTTTATGGCTCTTATTTTGACAAAAAAAAAAGTATACACAGATGAAACTGTAGCTGTTATTTTCTCCACAAACAATATCGCTTAAGAGTTTGTGCAGGAGGAAGACCAACATGTAGTACGAACAGATGTAATCATCGTAGATGTTCCATATTTTGCATTTTTGTTGCATTGCTGTGCCATTGTTGGTTGATGTTTTTGTAAGCTCCTTAGGGTTTTATATTTTGTTGTATTTGTCTGTTCTGTTTCATGTTTGCAGTGTTGTGGCATGGGTGCAAGATAGAGTAATGTCTATATTACAAAGCATTGTAGAGTCAGGCACCCTTAGCTAAACCCATGTGATACAGCCAGAACAGTATCTCTTTCCTAGCTGCTGTGTTTTGGCAGAGTGTCTGATAGAGATACAGAGGAGACAGAAAGGTCAGTAGCAGGAGAACAGGTTGGGAGACAATATCCTACTAGTGCACAGGATTTATCTGCCTTCCCTGCCCTTTACTATTGAGAAACCACTCTCGCATCTTGCTAAGAATGGAATAGGGAATCAAGATATTCAACACATCAACCCATCCTATACAAAGGCAGTGGTCTAGTGGACATACCCCCTTTTTCTTGGTATTTAATATATTACTCACCTTTCACCCTAGTTGACATTAAAATATATTAGTGGCACCACAGTAGTATATTTAGATCCCAACAGCATAATATCCATCTTTTCAACTACTACATCACTGTATAAAGGACCAACAAAAATGCTCAAGATCACTTAACATTAGTGTAATGTGAACATAGTCCATCCATCCAGCAGTTTCCTGCTGCTTATCCAGGTCAGGGTCGTGATAGCAACAGGAAAAGCAGAGCATCCAGGCCAGCTGGGACATGTAGTCCCTCCAGTGTTTCCTGGGTCTGCCCCAGTGTCTCCTCTCAGTCAGTCATGCCCGGTACACGTCTGATGTCCTGCCAGGTGACCGAGCTCCCCCCCCGCCCCCCATCATGGAGAGTGAGCCCAGCCACTCTGCAGAGAAACCTCATGTCAGCCGCTTGTACCAGTGATTTTATTCCTTCGGTCACTGCCCAAAGCTTGTGACCGTAGGTCGGAACAAAGATTGACCGCTGAATCAATGTGGATCAGCTCCCTTTACCACTACCGCATCACTGCAGCCGCTGCACCTAACCAGCGGTGAAGCTCATGATCCCTTTTACCCTCACTGGTGAAGACCAAGATACTGAAATTTTCCACTTGCAGCAGTTGCTCACTCTCCACCATTATGGGCCAGCTTTGGAGGTGCTAACACCCGTCCCAAGTGCGTCACACTCAGCTGCAAACCACGTGTATTCATGAGGTGGGTCCTTGAGACTAACAACAATTGGACAAGACAGCATTTATGAATAAGCTTTACTGAAAGTTGAAGAGTGGGGATAAAGAGACTGAATAGAAACAGAATTTCCGGAGTTTAACATAAAACATAGTAGAAATAGTAGAAGAAGTTAAAATACAATAGGCTGAATGAATGGTGAATTGAGGTGGTGGAAACTTGCCACAGGTAAAGGTGACAGCAAGGTCACCTGACCACAGGAGGGGTATTGACCAAGGGGATTCTTTAGGATCACCAAGGTACTATGAAACACTGGCACATGTGAACGCACATGGGTTAAAATCATGATCACAAAGTAATGTTTATTACACTGCATCATGCAGTGAAATGTCCTAACCCTAAACCCGGGACCACTACCCTCCTCCAACAAAATTAAATAAATTAAAATGTGGCAACAGACCATTAGGTTATGGTGTGCTTGCAAAAACCAATTAAATTACTAAAAACAAAGTGATCAAAAATACAGAAGCCCACTAGCTGATAACACATGCCTGATATTAACATCAGCCTGCATGAAGGATAACAATGGGAGCAAAAGAGCATCTGACAGCCGATGGCTGGATTTACTTCTCTGGGCATACTGCCTATGGCAAACTAAGCCTCCATTGGGAAATACAGTTATATTAATTTCACAAAACAACAAAAACTCAATAGTATTGGCCATACTGGCCTCAGCACAGGCTAAATATTGGGGTATGGCTATAAACTATTAACATTTCAGTCATACTGTGCATGGGCCTCCAACACACTGCCAAGCCAGTGGTGTGTGATACACTAGACATGAAGGGATCTGCCACTGGAGCTGCCTAACTGGAGAAAAATCAGTCAAAATGTGAAAATTGGTTAAAGCTGACAGTCACCGCACAAACCTCTGCAAAAAACAATCTCAGTGTTGGTTGCTAATCCACCTCCAGTAGTGCAACCACCTGAGAGATTAAGAAAGACCTGTTGAAGCCATCTTCTTGCCTTGCACACATGGAGCAAAGCTCCCAAGAGGATGTTTGTGTGAACACGAGGGCTTTAATAGGAGAAGTGAAATTGCCAACAGGAAGAACGGCCTTAATCTGGGGCTGAAAGGACACTCTCCACACTTCCTGTCACACCTGATTATTTTTAAAGGGGTATGTACATACCAGAGGTATGCATATGATGCACGGGTCTTAACCACTCTGGGCGCTGATACCTGAAAATGTTGACTGTCTATCTTGGCCTTTAGAAGTAGGACAGAATACTCAAAAGGACAACCAATAAAATTGGAAATGAGAAACATGACCTTAAGAAAGTCAATAATGGTAAGTCCTACACTGCACAGAATGTGCTTGAAAGAGATGAAGTACAGCAATATGGTGGTTTTACTAGCTCCTTTTGTTGACTCTCTGCAGGGGAAATATAAATGTGTAAAGTTTTAATGATTACAGCATCAACATTTTATCTATATACATTTATATGATTATTGAATAACAATCATTAAAGAATGGTCTCCTCTTTACCACAAATTGCGAAACAATTTGTATTTTTCATCTGTTTAACATAACATAACTGACAATACAATATGTAGCACGGTAAACTACCTGATTCTCCTTAACAAAAGCAGAGCACTCTACAGTCAGGCAACTAGAACATGAAGTCCTGCAAACAGGACTGAGAAAACAGCCAATGTCCAGAGTTCAGCATTCAAGTTCTCTAACATCTCCCTACGCCATCTGCCCAGAGGAAGAAAAGGGAGGAAGTTAATACTACCAGCACTACGCTTTATCTATAAAGCCATTAGAACATTTTGCTCTCAGAAGTCTGACTTCAGTGCCCATAGATCAACAGTGTGCAGTAATCCTCCCTTGTTCCTCCTATCTCTCTGATCACATCAGATCAGCATGCCGGAGCGTTTTCGCCCGGCTGGGTGGGCGGACTACCTACATGTCTCCACTGATGCCACTGCACCTGATCAATCACCCACAGCACCTCTTCAGGGAGCCGCCTAAGAGGAAGGGAGGGATGGAGAAAGGGAGGAAAGGAGAAAGGAGGAAGGAGGAGAGGGTGAGAAAGGGAGGCAGGCGGCAATGGCGGTGTGAGAGCGTCTCTTTTGCATGCGGGATGGCAGGCAATGCATCAAAAGATGACAGCTCTCCCATTCTTCCTTAAATAAGAGTGGTGAGACTCCTGCTGGCTGCGCCTTAACTTTAATCATTCATCTAAATAACTGTTGCAGAACTCAGCTGCGGGAGGGGGCCGGAGCGCCAGGCAGGCTGCCATGGGTGTGTGGAATATGAGAACTGACGTTGCGCTCCTGGATTTCTCATTTGTAAACGTGTAAACATATATTTGGCTCAGATTGCAAACGCACAAAAGCGCTTGTCCCCTTCCCCCGCTCCCCGCAACCCCACCCCACCCCCTGCTCTTTCTCTCTCTCTCTCTCTCTCTCTCTCTCTCTCTCTCTCTCTCGTAGATTTATGTATTGAAAGAGTTTTAAATTCATGGCGGTTAGAGTTGGCAAGGAGGGGTAGGAGGAGGTGGGGGGGGGAGGGGGGGGGCTGTGGCTCTCGGGGTCTGGCAGCGTGAGCGACGCGTTGAGCAGCTAAGTGACAGTGATTGATGCCCTCTGTGTTTCGCAACTTATCAAGTGCATATACACACACTCCACAACAGATAAACAGCAGAAACATTGGAGATAAATAAAGAATCAAATAAATGCAAGGGATTGGGCAACAACAAAAAAAAATAAATAAAACTCCAACCTATCTGCATAATGAATAGAGGAGAAGAAGAAGAGAGAGAGAGATTCCCAGCGGGCGAGGGGAAGGTGGGGAGACGTCAGTGGGGAGGGATGCAGGCACACATGGGCCTGTGACGACTCCGACAAGTCACCCAGGCGGCAAAATAAAGCCCGGCTTCCTCAGATTTGTTTCCAATGCTCATCAGTAGGAGAGCTGGATGACGGATGGACTGGCACTGGGCGCAACGCTAAAGTGTCAGACTTACTCACCATAATAAAGACCTGCTCTTTTGCTTCCATTCCCTTCCATTTCTCCTTTCTTCCAGCCACCTGCAGTCCCCATGCCTACCCCCCATTTTCTTTCTTTATTTCTTTCCCTTCCTTCCCTCCTTCCTCCCTTCTTCCCTCCCTCCCTTGCTTCCTTCCACCCTGCCTCCCTTCCTTCCTTCCTTTCTTCCTCCCAGCCTGCTGCCAGAGTCACGGACTTTCGGTTGCTCACCCTTTATTTCTTTCTTTCTTTGTCATTCCCTTCCCCCCTTCCTTCTTTCCTTTCCTTCTTCCTTCCTTCCCTCCATCCTTTGCTTCCTTCCTTCCTGCCTCCATTCTTCCTTCCTCCCCTTGCTTCCATCTCTCCTGCCTCCCTTCCTTCGTTCCTTTCTTCCTCCCAGCCTGCTGCCAGAGTCAGGGCCTTTCAGTTGCTCACCCTCTAGTTTGTTTTTTCTTTCTTTGTTTCATTCTTTCTTTCTTTGTCATTCCCTTCCCCTCTTTCTTCCTTCCTTCCTGACTTCCTTGCTTCCTTCTTTCCTTTCCTTCTGCCTTCACTCCTTCCTTGCTTCTTTCCTTTCCCCTTTCCTTCCTTCCCTCCTTCCTTCCTTCCTTTCCCCTTTCCTTCCTTCCCTCCCTTCTTCCCTCCCTCCATTGTTTCCTTCTACATGCCACCTTTCCTT